>NW_017731748.1:451603-507862 GCF_001890085.2 Hipposideros armiger
CAGCCCAGCTCCAGGTTGAGCTTTGTTCAGCATCTTAGCTGTGGAGGGCAGTGTCACTGGCCCTCATGTGGGATCCAAACTGGGGCCCTCTGGCGTCCTAAGCCAGTTCTTAACCATCGCGCCACTCGGCTGGCCCTTTTATCCTACTCTTGATACATACATGTTCACAATTGTTAATTTCTTTTGGTGAAGCAAATCTATTATCACTTTGTTATGATTGTCTTTATTCATAAAGATGTTTACTGCAATTAATGTCACTTCTCTGGTATTAATTTAACCATACTATTTTCTAGGACCATGTTTTACAGTCTATCAGGATGCTGGTCATATGTGTGATACATGACATAGTTTTCTATGTATCTTCTGGATAATTTATGCCAGGTTAGAATTTTAAAGTGTAATCAAGCTATTTCAAGCCAATTTTGAGTATTATGGGAAATCCTCAAAGCAGGAAATAGTTTTGTCCTAATTTAGTAAACAATTAAAACATCACTCTCAGAGTTAAATCTTTGTCTGATGCCTATTTACCTGGTATTTCAAGGGCTGTGCAATCTCATTAAGTAAAATCCAATTATCTGTTTGGAGGAGAAACAAATATTTCTTATCTCTCTGCCAAAAATGTTATTGATCAGGAGATTACCTGTGGCAAATAGCTTGTCCAAGGTCAGTGAGATAGAGTCTGATATCAGAAGGTTAACCCAAGATTCTCTGTATCATAGATATCTGATTTCATATCTGGCCATTACTGGTACTTCTTTATTTTAACCCTGACATGAAATTTAATTAATTCAATGCCTCAGTTACTTTCTCCTACTTTAGAGTCTATCATCACTTTCCTGTAAACAAAAGATAATTAAGCAAGTACAACATTTCTGTCCTAATATGATTGGTTACATTATAGAAATTCAGTTTCAATACTAAAAGATTTCATGTTTTTCACTACTAAGTATTAAAAAACAACAAAAATTACCTTTCTCAAAAATATGCATTCTTTCTCTTCCATAGTGACAATGATGTAAACCCATTTGGTTTGAATACATTCATTGAAAAATAAAAATGGTGTATTAATCTCTGGCATCCTTTTACTAAATTTCTTCTAAATCTCAAGCACTCTATATTCAAGTCCTTTGCCCATTTCTGAATTGGGTTTTTTGTTTGTTTCTTTTTTTATCGTTGAGTTTTAGGAGTTCTGTATATATTCTGGATAGTAAGTTTTATCGACTAGGTAATTTGAAAATATTTTCTCCCATTCTGAGGATTCCCTTTTTGCTTTGTTTATGCTGTCCTTTCATGCACAAATGTTTGAAATTTTGATGAAATCCAGTCTATTTTCCATGTTGTCACTTGTGCCTTTGGTGTCATATCCAAGAAATCATTGCCAAATCTAATGTCATGAAGCTTTTCCGCCAGGTTTTCTTTTAAGAGTTTTACAGTATTAAGTCTTACATTTAGGTCTTAGGTCCATTTAGAGTTAATTTTTTGTATATATTATAGGATAAGGGTCCAACCTCATTTTTTTTGCATGTGGATAGCTAGTTTTCCCAATGTCATTTATTGAAGAGTTCCCCATGGATTTAACTGTTTTCATTTTTATTTGTATTTGGTCCTTCCCTCTATCTTTCTGTCTTCTCTAGTTTATCTCATAAAATAACTCCTCCTTTCTCACATCATTTATACTTACCTTTTAAAGAAAAGTTAGAATTTGTCCTAGAATTTGAAATACATGTATTTTAACCAGTAATAGTTCACCTTCAAATAACCTATTTTTCTTGACGTCTAGGGCTGTTATCCGATAACAGCTTTTCCAATATTTCTCTCCTAGGCCTTGTGACACTGCCTTCATTCATTTTACTTATCCATGTGCTATAATCACCCAATTCATTGTCACTACAAACAGTTGTCTTTTTGATTAATAATAACAATTCTGAAGAACTTTTTTTTAAAACATTTCTTGCAGGGCAGGTCTGCTTACCATGAATTCCTTCAATGTATTCCTTTTTCATTAAGATTAAAGATACAGAATTGAAATGAGGGCTTCCCTTTGACAGACAGCCTCCTACCAGTGGCCACCTTTCTTTCATAAAATACCATTTGTGTGATTTCCTTAATTATATAATTGTAGAAGAAGTGATGATGAATTTTAGATTACTAAAAATCATAATAATTCATTATAGAAAAACAATTTTCAGAATTGAACTGAAAATCTCTGAAGAATACCTATGGAGAAATATTGACCTATTAATTCATTAGATTATCTCAAATAAAGATTTTGGTGCCAGGGGAACAGAGCTCTAAAAATCCTATACAGAATCAAGTAAAAGAAAAAAAATCCTCCTTCATAGCAAAGAAAATGAACCATTTTTGTACCTGTTCTCAACATTTTAAATGTTTTTTTAAATACTTTTTATAATATTTAAAATATTTTAAATAAGCAAAATAGAAAATTCCATTAGTAGTGAATAAATGTATACTTAAAACTAGAGGATAAGGAAATGAAATTGGTTCAGAAGAAAAAGAAGTTAAATAAATTAATATAGTTTTGGCAATGTAAAATACAGTTAAAATTCTATAAGCCAACGCATAAAAGAAGGGAAAGAATGCTAACTACACTAAAAAGAAACGACAATGATAAGACAAACACACAAAACTAGATACTTTTAAGAAATTAGTCAGGTTTAGATGTATACTTTAAGAAAACAGCGATACTGTGCATCTGTTCATTAATGCAGAGTCCATCTATTTAGTGATTTTAGATTTTCATTTGTGCTCAAATTTAATGTAATTTTTGTCGTAATGACGCAAATAGAAAACCAAAAGGAAAAGTTGCAAAAGATGTGCTTCAAAGGCTTTTTAACAGCCCAGAAAATATGTTCATAAAATGGTGACAAGTATATTTTTAAATGAAGGAAGTTATTTATAACAGGCTGTTTCCTCCCAGTGCATCCCATTTGGTTCTCTTGGAACCCTGGGGTCCTGTTTAGTGACCTGTTAATGTTTGTACATGAAATGGTCGTGATGGCCAATGAGTTACTGTCCCATCAGAAGCGCTGACACACTTCCAGTGCTCAGTGACTGCTTTGGAGGGATTTAACTGAATGTGGTTGCAATTAAAAAGTAAATGATTCTTAAAGGAATAACTCTTCCATAACAAATGTGTGACAAATAACTATTCCCACACTTCTTCCCCAGCGCATTATGCACCTCCAAACTTCAGTGTGATGTCTCCACTAGTTCATCCATGGGAGAATAAAAACCCAGATGGAGCCATTTAATAGCCTTTCCTTCCTGGCCTTATTGCTAATGAGCAGATGTGGGACAAGACATTCCAGAAACAATTGAAGGCTTTTGATCCTTTCATTGCTACTTTATGACCTCTTACTTGAATCATTTGTTAGGTTATTCCCTCTGTTGAAATACTTAGTCGTTGTTGAAGAGATTAGAGCTCTGGCGGAATGAGTCAAGTCAGGGACCAAAAAAGCATCTCTGTCTCCGAAAGCCTTAGTCCATCACCACGCCCGCCATAAGGTTCTTTCATTGGGAAGTTTTCTATTCCTTCCTCAATTTTATAATCGCTTTATGCTGTGGTGAAGCACACGGTTCCGTAGTAAAAGATAGAATATGCTTTTAATTTTCTCGATTTTTTTGTATGTGTCTTATCACAGAATATCATTTTCACCAGAGTTCTCTGACTGTTTCATTACCTCTGTATTGTTTATCACCTGCCTGGGTAGGTGAGTCTGTTCCTGTAATTGTGGAGATAATCACTATCCCCCCTTTTCCCAAACTAAACATCTCCTATCATCGTGTGTTCCTTTTAAACACTTTTTATGCACAGCCTCATATAAAATGCGTTACTTTATGTCTTGCCTCTTTGACTCAGCGTTTTGTTTGAGGATAATCTGCCAACATACCTTCTTGTGTGTCAGAGCAGGTCATTCATTTTCATTACTGTAAAATATTCCATTGTATGAATCTGCCATAATTTATTTATGCATCCCACTATTGCTGAACAGCTGGGTCGTTTCCAGTTTTCAGCTGTTCTAAATCCTGCTGCCAGAAACCCCGAGTGCCTATCTTTTGCTGCACAAGTTCATGCCGTTCCGTGACATATATAATAGATCTAGGAGCGAAGCTGCCATGTTATGAGTATGCGTTTGCTCAACTAAAGCAGTGTCAGAACACTTTCCGGAACGGTGGTGAACATTGAGATTCCCACTAGCAGTGTGTGTGATTGCCTGTTGCTGTACGTTCTCATCCACACTTTTTAAAGAGGCTCCTCTTTTTAAAGAAATTTTATTGTAATACATCACACATTGGGAAAAATGAAAATATTAAGTGTCAGCGTGGATGATATCAAGAGACTATTAGCATCAGTATGAAGAGTTGGGCTCCTGGTTGAAAGCCTATGTGTGACTTGTCAGGCAACTGCAGAGGCTTTATCTGGGGGCCCCCTGGGAGAAAGCTACCCTCCCCACACTTGACGTGGTGCAGAGGGGGCTACATCAGGGGGGTGTAGTCCAAGGTCTCCCTCCCCTCCCCCACGCTCCCACCCCCCAGCTCGTGCAGACCTTAACATTCTCTTTCCTTGGCTTCTTCCAGAGAAACCCTACCAGGACCAATCACTTACCGTTGAAATGGATTATTTCATTTTATTAGTTAAGAGATGCATACTTTGGGTCATCATTTATGAAAGAGATATTATCCTTTATTCTTACATATAAGCATATGGTTCTGAGTTAAGTTTCATTGCTGACGCTATAGTCAGTCATCGAGGCTTAATTTAATTGGAGAAATAATTCTAAAACATCACGTGAACATAAATTATGTAAAAATGTATCTTAAGCCAATAATTACTTTTTTAAAAGTCCTAAATAGGAAGTTTTTCTGCAGTTGTTTTCCTATAAAACTATCTTCAGAATTACTTAGAGGAGTCACTTTTCAGATGTAAAACCCTCATATATCTCATAAAGTACCAAGTAAAGGTGCTGACAGGTATGAAATTCAAAAGTTATTTGGGATTTGATGCTCAGAAGGTAACTGCTTGCTGTGTGTGTTGGACTCTAAATTGGGTTGGGCATATCCATATGGATTCCAGGAAAAGAATTAAAGTCTTGAAGGTAAATTTATTGTCCTCTATCTATAACCAGAAATACACCTCCTTTGAATCTGATACCCCCTGACATTCTCTCGCATGAATGTGTTGAAGTCAGATAAATCTTTAGGTTATTTATTTTGAACTATTGGATTTTAGAGTACTGCTTCAGATTTCATTTTTTTAACCTTAATTTCTTTTTCATCAGAATGTCATTTCCTTAGGAAAATATATGCATGAATTGCCCTATAGAATTTTTCTCAGAACTTGAATGTTAAGTGCATATTTTTGAACTCATAAAGCTGCTACTAAGAAAAGCATAGCGCAGGATGTTTTTTCATTAGAAATGAATGAAACTGATTTGAGAAAAGTTAAGGTTTAAGGAAAGTCTGATATTGTAACAGTTTTAATCTGAAAAAGGTAAAAAACAAGCAAAAGGACTTAATAACTATAAATATGATAGAATGGGGTAGGCCCAAAAGACTCACTAGTTTCATTAAGTCTGAGAATGATTTTTATCTTATGGAGGGGAATATTAAAGTGTGCGATGCCATTTTTGATATTTAAATGCTGATAACTTTTAAGACCAAATTCTTGCCTTTTCCCTTTTGCCTTGTTTCTGGAAGAGCTGAGAAGAAATCTCAGCACTCCCTCCTTTGGTGCTGGTAGGAAGAGCAAACGATCCAATTTTACATGTCACTGATGTTCCTCACTGCATTGATGGCCTTATTTCATCATGTAAGATTTACTGACTTTTTGACTGCGAAATTTCCTGGTGAATTCTAGGCAAGTGAATTTTTCAGATGAACTTTTAAGATAGCTCTACAAAATTGGTATGAATTCAAGACATTTGGAGTTAATGAATTTAATAACACTTTAAATATGGTGTGTTGTGGACTCTTCTGAAAGTTTTAAAAGAAGACATATGCTTTCTAAAATGTACTCTCTATGGTAGATCATGTGTTAAAAAACGGCCACCCTGAAATCTTCAGTATATCCTATTTCAATTAAGTGTTACTGTTTTCAAAGTTCTTCCACAAGCAGCGTAAACACAGGGATCGCATAAGAGGTAAAAAAAACAACAACAACCTAGTCACAAATCATTACTGGGCTTTCACAAGTACTCAGGAGGTAACAGTGAGTATTAACTCATCACTAGGAGTTTGTTTTTTGTTCAGGTAGCAGGCAGTCTGGAAGGTAACCATATTTTTTCCCCCAAACACTGGGCTGCCTGTGCATTTGAAGTACCTCATTGAATGCAGACTTCTCACCCTCAAATTCATAGTGGCTGGTATTTGTAATAGGTAGTGTGAGAACTTCCAAGGCATTTCTACAATGTTTTCTTTTTACAATTCAGAGGGTATCTGGGAGGAAGCATCATTGTATAACAGTTTTTAGCTCTTTAGTTTTTTTGGAGAATGATGTTAATCAGTTTTAGAATTCTGTGGCCAAGTGTAATTTGCAAAGGCTTGACAACTGTCCTCAATTGCTTTCCCGTGAAGCAGAATCTCAGATGGGGATCTGTACCTAGGAGTTGTGTTTGGAGTGTTTTCAGGATATACACTTGTGTACACTTGTGAAAGGATCCAGAGTAGGCGTAGGGTGATGTTAGGTGGCACTACAGCCACAACAAAGGCCTCAGCCAATCCATTGGGAAAATTTGGAGCTGGATGGACCAGCAGTGTTGTCCCAAATGTCACAAAGTCAACTGGAACTGAGTATCCCTCAGTGGTCAGCAGATCTGAGCTGCTCCTGAAAGAGCCATGACATTGTGGTTGCTTTCAGTGAAGGTCCATTTTCTGAGGGGTGCACAGCTATGAGATGTCAATCCCGACATTCTCAGCAGCTGCAAGAAGGAATGCTTTCGTCTTGAAAGAGGTGGAGGGGATGAGTTTCACTGAGCATCGGAGCATTTGCTACAGTCCACCCCTTGGGCTTCTTGGTTCCACTGGACTCATTTAATTTGTGAGAACAGTTCTTTCAGATTTCAGAGGACTGCTTTTCCTGGGGTGGGGGAGGGGCATCTTACAAAAACATAGTTATTGGGACAAAATATAGTCCACTCCTAACACTGCAGCTAGCCTGTGGCCCCAGCTCATACTGCTTTTATCCTCCATAATATAGTCGATTCATAAATTGGGCAGCGTCCAATCTAGCAGATCGAAAGGAGCTCTGAGGAGCTGTAGAAAATGAAAGGCTTTTATAGGGAGAAAGAAATATGATCTGGAAGTTTTCTTAGCAAAAACAGGTTGGTTGTGGCAAGGTCGCTTTCCTTTAGGGGATGGCAGGGGTCTCGCTAGTGCTGACCAGGTAATTTCTGGTTGACTGGTTTAAGGTTCCATTTCTGGGAGAGATGAAGCTGCAATTAAGTCTTATTTTGGTGAATAAGCAACTTAGAATAAGTAACTCCATTTTGGTCCCATTGTCTTATTCTTAACACTATTCACTTATTTTGCCTTTTTTTCGATCTGTGATTTATGGAAAGAAATGTATAGAGATTTCTCGCCATGGTTTTGATTTTGTCTTTTTCACCCTATTTTCTGTCAGTTGTTATGTTACATATATTATGAGGTTGTATTAGTAAGTGCACACACATTTCTAATGTTTCTTAGTGATGATTTTGCTTTTTAAAAAAATTATTTAATGATCCTCTTTATCTTTTGTTCAGCTTTTTCTTATAACCCTGAGAGTTTTCATTCCTTGCTTAGAAACTCTATTACTTAGCTAAATTAATTTTACTTTCATTATTAGTTTACCATGTGGGCAGATTAACTCTTTGACTGCATAATGCTTATTTATAACAATGTATTTGTGGTTTAGAGAATTCATCCACTGTTGGATTTATTATTTAAACTAGTACAGACATTTTTATGTGTCATTAAAAATGTCACAAATGCAGTGTGTGTGTGTGTTTGTGTGTGTGTGTGTCTTTAGGGCTTTTAAAAGCTATATATTGATTCCTATTGCTGCTGTAAAATTTTTATAAGTACAGTTATGAATACACAGCGATTCTGTATTTTCCTGAAATATTTCTGGAAATACAAATTTGCTTAATGATTGCAGTGGTAAATAGATACATTTAATTGCTAAATAGAAAAATCATATGCTCTCAGGACTGCAATTGCCAGTGTAGGTTCAGTCAACAGTTTTGCCTATTATGGTGAAACAACCTTGTACAGTATTCGTGCAGCCGCCATACTTAGTTCATTTCCAGCACTGAGCCATTAAATCAAAGAAACAGGATGAAGAGGTTTTCAAATCAAGTGAAAAATGTAAGGAACGTGTCTGTCAGTGTGAGATAAGATTTTTACAAGAATAGACCAAACACAATATAGAGAAAGAGTTGTTGATTTTTCAACAGATGAACAATTGTAGTACACATAATGATAAAATTACATCCCCACGACGTCTGTTATTTCTGTATCACTATCAACACAGGTGACTTGACAACATAACATTTTAGCCCTTTACTGAGTGAACTCTCCCTCTGTCTTCAGAGAGGTCATTCATGATCTCCACTAATGTATCTATATTTACAAAAACAAAGATACTTTTTTTCTAAAATAACTTCTAATAAGCTAAGAAAACTCCTTTCTCATTATTTTAAACCAGCTCAATACTAGTATATGTGCTTGGAGGCAGTGGTCAAATTCTCTTTATGTCCTCACAAAAAAATTATCTGTAGTATGGCCAGAACTCAGAAAAGAGGTTAGTTATTGCACTGTATTTGATGTTCCATTTCGTTCAGTAAAATATTTCCTAAGGATAGGAAAACACTTGGTGTCTCAGCTATTGACAGTTCAGTACCTTTCCTAATGTTTCTATTTCATGTAACATTTCAGGTTGTCATGAACCCCTTTAGTTTGACCAGAATAGATCCAATTTTATGGTAGCAAGTGCAAGCAGTAGCTAACTTAACTTTTCATATTTTTAAATGCGCTCTCATCACATAGTAAGTTTGCAAAAAGAAAATGACATCGAATACAGTTATTTGCATCTGCACACCTACATTCTTAGATCATTTAAATATAGTAAAGTATGTAAATATATTTATAAGTAATTGTTATGTCCTTTTATCACTCTGTATTTGGAAATTGAGTCAATTTTATAAGAAATCCATTATATGTTTTTACCCAGCATTCTTGGTATGATAAAATATGTACAATTACTTACTTTAGATTGTGAATTCACTAAGGAGACACATGAGCAAGCTAATATTTTAGTGATCAATTATTTTGGGGAAATCTGTAAGAGAGAAACATTTTTAAAACCATCAAACAAGCTGTGTATAATCCAGTTTATAAGAAAGCAAATGTCTAATCTCTCTCTCTCTCCCCTAAGCAAAGAGGCTATATTCTGGAAAGTGGCATTTGTCTATAACTTTCAGATTATATGTTAATGTAACTGGTTGTTAAATAGAAGTTTTCTCCCCTAAACCTTTAGCCGATGCCCCAAAGCTGAGGATAATAGTTGCCAACCATGGCTTCTTGCAAACCTGAGATTCAAATGATCTATTCAGAACTTGTGAATTGGATTTCCCAGAACTATTTCTGATAAGCCATCACTCAAACCATCAGATAGATGAGACAGCAGAGGCGCAAACGAATGCATCTTTGAATGAGAATTCCTTTGAAGAAGTTAGAATTCTGTGTGTTTCTCCAAGGTAGGGGTTCTTCTGCCAGCTGGGCCCGGTGACGATCAGAGAACTTGCAAAGAATCACTTGGGGACTTGACATGTGTTCCTGGAGCCAGGGGTGCACATGGTTTTGTGGCATCTGTCACCAAAAAAAAAAAAAAAAGGGAAGAAAAAATCGGACTGGTTGCAGTTGATTATGAGGCCCTGAGAATTCCTGCTGCTTTGTGGAGGAGGACGAGGCAGAAGTTAGGTGTGAAAGATGAAAACAGAGTGGAACACAAAAAGGACGGCTGAGTGAAAGATGGGGCCAATGTCTGCAGTGACGTCTGTGTCCGTTTTCCACATCCAGGCTCTTTTTCTGCCATCTTCCTGGACTGCAGCAGGACGGTGTTCCAAATGTTTTGAAAAGGAAGAGTTAGACTATGTAGCAAGCACTGGGATCTCACTTTAACTTTAACTTTAGTGAGAAGTGCTACCCACTCAAAGAGAAACTTTTAATGAGGTAACACGTGTGTTCTGGACTCTAGAAACCAGGAAAAATAGGAGCAGGCAAAGTACCCCTCCCCAACCACCCACCCGCAAAGGCAACAGAAGAATAAATGCTGAGGCCTCTGTGAACCCATGCATGGGGTTAATTACTTACATTTCACTAAGTAGCATATAAATCATGGAAACTACAGTGTAAAGAATAGTGTTTATTATCCATTCTCCCCAAGGTTTTGAAGAAACTGTTAGCCGGGAGTAGCTAGAGTGACATATATCTTGGCCATGTTAGATAATCATCTTCTCTTCACATGCTCGTTTTAGGTCATTGTGATGCTATAGATTTGTCAGAATTTGCTTCTGAGCCCTAATAGTTTAAGTCCATGCTATTCCAGTTAAGGTTTTTGTTGTCGTCGTCGTTTATCAAAGCTAGTTACAAGGATTATATTAATGGACCATCTAACTGTGACAGTTATCTTTACAAAATAACACCTACCTTTACATGGCTCTGAATATTTTCTGCTGAACACGTGCTGCTTTGGTGTTTCTTCTCCTGTTCTCTTTTATGTCACAATGTGTCCCCTTTGGACTTGGAAACTTCTCGTGAGCACAGTCATCTACCCTAGTATATCTTAAATGATCCTCCACTTATCTTGACTCTCTAGCTGTTGTCCGTTTGTTGGACTGTCCCTTACAGCAGGCGACTCTGGGGAGGTTTTGTGTGTCCGTGGTCCACACTTTGTCACTCATCAATGTCTCTTCGTGTCATCGTAGTTTGGCTGCAGCACCCTGCCTGTCACGTCACCGCCACCACAAATCCATTCTATTATTCTGTCCTTATTATAAAGTCTTAGTAGCATTTAACCAATGTAACCCTTTTTTTCTTTCTTAAAATCATTTTCTTATGGGTGTCATGCTACTCTTGTCTACACATTTTTGCTTCCTTTGCCGACTCTTCCCTGCTCCTTAATGAACATGGTGGCGTAGCCCTGAGCCGATTCCTTGGTCACCATCTTCTCATTCCTGTCCATTCTCTTACGCTGTCTCCTAGGAGATCTTGTCCACTCTCAAAGCTGTCAACTCATTACCCGTTGATGAGGCCCACACATACACCCTCAATCCTGACCACTCCCCAGAGCTGTATGTATTTTATCCATTGTCCTGTCTGACATCATCTTCAATGTCATGTTAAAGGGCAGTCAACTGTAACGTGGCTAAAACAAACTATTCATTCTCTTTAAGCCTGCTCCTAAATCATGCTTCTTCACCAGATGGCTGTTTTCAGCAAACAGTGTTGTTTATTTGCTCAAGTCAAAATAAGATATGTCAGGGGTTAAAGGATTTTTTTTCTAGTTAACCCAGAATTTGTGTGTGTGTATCTTCATATTTGCAACATCTGTTTTTCTGTAAAAGTCCAATAGTTACAGTCACAGAATAAATATGTTTTTGGTCACTACACTGATGGAGTTTGCTGCTTAGCAAGTTATGCTCATTTACATATGAATTACAAAATATATATATATATATATATATATATATTTTTTTTTTTTTAGATAATTTAACCTTTATATGGGCCAATTTGAGAGTTTTTATTAAAGAGCCCAGAAACATTAGAAGTGCTTTGCATTACTGTTTTTGAGGCTTTACAACTTAAAAAAAAAATCTTGTTCATGCATTTAAAGCTTGTTTTTATCTCATTCATGCATATCTGGTACATCAGCCTTGTTGGTATATATTATACATTGATACCTTCCTCATTTTTCCTGTTGCGTTGACTATATGTGAGGTTTTCAGTATTTTTTTTGAGTTATACTATTGCAAATGAAGCATTAAATCTCTTTTCAGTTACCTGAAAAGCATCCTGATCTGCCTTTTAAAGGCAAATATAATAGCATTTTTTCTGAAATTGTGCAGTTGTTATCTTATTATGTTGTTCAATTATCACATTTTTGTGTTTTCATGAAATTCTCTTATCATGGCCTTTCCTGTTATCTCCCATTTTCAACACACAGTCACATGCTCTTGCATTTCCTCAGTATCTTCAGACTCAAGTTCATGACTCAGTGTACCTGCCAACATTCTGATTAAGACAAAAGATGGACTTTAATATCAGCTTCCTTCTTTCTTGGTTAGACAACTAACTACTATAGCTGGACCTTTTTTTATTTTATTTTAGATAGAGTTCTACAGAATTGAGTCATACATATTTTAGTGTATAAAAGCAGAGACTTGTTAGAACCAAGATATTCTGTTACAAACAAAATGATGAACTGGAGTGCATTTCCAGCATTGTACTAAGCAGGGTTTAATTGGTAGCCAGGCACAAGAGACCAAGTGAAATTCTGAGAGTGCTCTGCTTTTAATAATAAACAGCAAAGCCACAGGCAGTGCTTAAAAAACACACATAAATGGTAGGAAAATTTAACAGCATGGTGTGCCAAACACAATACCTTAGAATGATGATCTGAGGTCGCTGCTGTGAACAGAATCGGTCCTCATTAAAAGCTGCAGGTAGAACACATGCATTTATAAAGAGTTATGAGGATGTTGTTCCAGATGATAACTCAAAGAAAATCAATTGCTTCTAAATGGGGAGAAAAAAAGTCAAATAAACATGCTATGTTGATTGATGCTGGTGCTATTAAAAATATTTCATAAAGGAATGGTCATTAATTATAATCATCAGAATAAATATGTAAATGCAAAAATTATATTCTGGGACATTTCAGTACATTAAAAAAAATGTGATTATCCTAATATCCTAACATTTTAGTCAATTATATGCACAGTATGGCTTGACTGCATTATTGCATAAATCATTGTTTGATACCAGAACTAATTAATTGCATGTGAATCAAACATCACACTAACCAACCAACCAACACAAGAATAAGAGTGAAGAACAACAATAAACAATCAAAAACATGTTAAAAGGCAAAGGCTCCACCAAAAGAGAAAAGAAGAAAAAGTCACACTTAAAAATGAATAACAAACATTAGAGCATGTCTGTGATGTACAAAATCATATTTGAGAAGCTGAACTTTGTACAATTTATGTGCGATGCATACAGTCTAGCCAAGTGTCTTGAAATTGTCTCATCTGCTCCAGTGAAGTCATTTCACCATTTTGAAAATTGTCGTAACTTTCTAGAAAATAGCAACCATCTTAGTCGTATAATTATTTTAGAAGAGGGTTTCTTTGAACAAGAATATCCCAGGGATACAAGCCCGTTTTCTGCTCCTGGCAGCACTTCCTGCTTCTTCGCTTCAGGCTCCACCTACTGCCTTCACCTCCTGCTCAGATTGTCAAAGTCAGTCATCCTCCCCACCTCCTGACTTCCGGTCCTTGCTTACTTCCAACCAATACCTCAAACTATCCAGGTTTTTCCAAACTACTCCTCTACATTTCCAGAGGATGCATTTATAGAAGTGTCTCTAACAACTTCTTCCGGTGTGTGCATTTTACAGAAATCTCTCATGTGAGCATTTAGTCGAGTTCCTGTAGGAAATCCTGCCAGAGAGCCAGAGACCCCTCCCTCCCATGGCCAGTCATGGACCTTTGGAGATCCTTAGTGGCTTTCGTGGCTTTCCATGATGTCTTTTCCTGCTTAAGTAAACGCCTGCATCCTGTCTCTACCTGCAGGCGATACCTCACTCCATAGTTTGGCTTATTATTTGCCGTGCAACTTCAGTTCTCTAATGAGTTCATGAATCTTTATTTTAAAAGCATCCTTCTTTGAACTATGAGAGCATAGAAAGTGCTCATTACAGCCCCTGGAACATGGCAGGGCTCCATAATTAAACACTGCTTTTCCGTTTGCTGAATTTGGAAGCATTCTGTCCAGTTAAAGCTATTACATGTAGGAGTGATAGTACTTTAAACTAGATTTTCCCGCAACGACATCCTGACAAATATCCTTCAGCCAGATGTTAATTGGTAACTTGTTGAGAGGAGGAGGGGGCAGAGGTGGAATGTGTCATCATAAAATAATTTGAGGAAAAACTAAAATTGGTTAAGCAAATTAAATGGGTTTCTTTAATGAAATCATTCTCAGAGCTATTATGCATTATGTAGCTCGTAGACGGAGGTGTACTGTTCACACACATTGGGTGGTTTATCATAGACCATCCACTAATATTTCTAAAATTGCCATTTGCCTGTAATCTATTATCAGTTATTTGTATACATCATCAGTAAGATTGAAGGAATGAAATGTCTGAAACAAAACTTTTGCTAAATGGCAGCGAGAGAAGTGTGTGAAAGTACCAGGCATTAAAAGTATAATAAAACAATTAGAAAATACTAATGATTTTGAGAAGCATAACCTCCTGTGGGAATGTTCAGACAGAAGATAGTTCTTACTAAAATTTCTAATACTTCACCTTTTGTTGAGAAATAAAAAATTATACACTGTATAATAACTGTATGAGATTTTTATGCAGAATCTAATTATAACTGGAGAAGACTTCATAATATATATTTGCATATGCTATGTGATATTCCATCCTTTACCTATGGCCCCAAATATTTCTATTGAAAATCAATTTCATTCTGTTTCCATATTAGGACCAGACTCTCAGATTCTATTTCCATCTTCCCCTGCACAGTTGCATTTGAGAAGGAGTGAGTGACACAGCTGGTTGCCTAACATACAGCCCCTTTTTGGCCTTTGAGCAAAGCAGACTCATTATTAAGATAAACCACCAGTGCACTTACACATTAGAGGTGCCCAGTGGGTACTCCTTGTCACTCTATGAACCAGGTTCATGACATAACTTATGTCCCTGGAGGAGATGTTGAACAAACGAATTCTAACAATTCAATCAGTTTTGAACCCTTTCCTGAATCAGAGTTGTCTTTTCTCTCTCTTGAGGTTTCAGAGTCAAATGCAAATAGAGGGAGGACATTATTATCATCTCTTCCCTAATTAGAAGTGTCACCTCACATCTCAGGGTGATAGCGTCGTGCAGTGTTGTAGTTCTCTCCACGTAAGACCATGGGAGATGAAATATCTAATGAAGAAAGGCAAAGTGAAGGCATTTCTAATACATATAGTTTTAGGAGAATTAATAATTAATAGAATGAGGTTTTGTGAGTTGAAACATGAGTCAACCAAAGAAATAAATGTTCAAATGGAGTTGCAATTTAATGTCAATAACCATATTGCCATTGAACATGAATTTCAATGGTCACTGAATTTTTATATATTGATATATACATATATTGATATATGTGTATATTTACTCAAATATTTCATTTTATTGCATTTATAATTAGTTTAAGTCTCTCCTTTAAAAAATATATACATACACATATATTTATGTATATATATCCACTGGAAGGTTTCTTTTATTGCATATATAATTAGTCTCTCCTTCCTATTCTTTTTAAATTCTTTGAGTGTCTTACTCAAGTCTGTCTCCAGTGATGTTTGGCACAATCTCTGGCATGCATTAAAGACTAAATTTACATGATTGCTATTGAATATGTCTTAATAATCTCTTAAAATGATTTTGTGTATAATTTGCTAGTTGCCTTGGGAAGGATGACAGTGTTTTTCTTTTTCTTTTTCATTTTTTTTTTTTGGTCACTGTCTAGTTTCTTGGTAGCTCTTAGCCATACTTGCTGGAACCTTCTAACAATGGCAGTCATGTTTAAATTCTAGCCTTGAGGACCTGGAGAAATAGAATACCCTACTTTCTGATATAATACAGCCTTTATGTCCACTTTTATTTCAGAAGGCCTTTGGGCATTATATATTATGTTTCTGTACAGTTTTCAAGTGATCTCAATACTGTAAAATTTAATTTTACCTTCCATAAAATTGCCAGTTGATATTCTACAATAGAAATCTCTTTTGAGTGGTTAGGGATATTTAACCTGTCACTTGTGATATTACTATAGAAACAGTAAGGAATGAGAGAGATACATTCAAATTTCACTTCCTTTAAGAAAATTTAGTGAGCTTGTTATCTTTACCCATGTGTGTTTTAAATTGGATTCTGTATAATTTTAATTGAAGATGTCTACAATCTGAAAGTGTTTTAGATATGTCAAGCTTTCTTCAGTTAATCTCCCCATCTGTCTTTTATTTTAACAATAAAGACCAAGTAACCCTCCTTAAAGCACCACTGTATTAATTGCAACCATCTCTTGTTTATTATGTATACAATAAATTAACTAACTTGTAATTAGAGCATATTAGTACAAAGGGGCAGAGTCAGTTGTGCCACAATAATGTCTTAACAATACCTTATTTAACGTGTGATATTGATTAAATAGCCATAGCCAGCTGAGCACAGCTAGCTGTGATTGAGATTAAAGAATGGAGATGGAAAGAAAGTAATTTACCTAAGACAATAATTAAAATGAGTTTATAGAGTTTAACCAAGGTGAACTGTTATCTATCTAAATGTCCAGGAAAATCATAATACTAGGAATAAGTGAACATGTGCGGTATGCTAAAATAAATAGAAGGTTGTTTTTTTTCTATTTTTAGATAAAATCATATATATATATATATATATATATATATATATATATATATATATATATATATATATATATATATATATATATATATATATATATATATGATGCCATGAAAAGTAATTACCGTGGGAACCAGTCGTATGGTGCATATTGCTTTTATAGTTTTATATCTGCTCAAAATCAGATAATTTTGATTATAAAGATTTATAATTCTTTATAATCATAACATATTTTTAATTATTGCTGGTGGTGTATCAGTATTTGTGTGTGTGTTTTTCTGTGTGTGCATATCTGTGATTGAGACAGAACTGAGGAAGGGATTTTAAAATTCTGTTACCATGTTATGATTCATCATCTTCATGTGAAATTTTTAAAACACTAAATCATTTCTATGCCATATTTGCCATCACTTAAAATGTTAAAAAAGTGTCAAAAGATCTCATATGTTCCAAAAGTAATTTCTAAAATCTATCGTATTAATGTCAACATATGTGAAATATATGTACTGCCTCTGAGGTGACTTTGGGGAAGCTAACACTTCATATTCTAAGTTTCAATAAGCTCTTTTAAAAGAATTCATATGGACTTTTAGCCCCTCTTTGTAAATACTATTTTGTAATATGAATGAAGAAAAAAAACTGTGCAAACTAAAAAGGGAAAACAACATAAAGAGAAATGAAAATTTGCAGTAAATCACAAGGTTAAATTGAACCAATTAACAAAATGACGAGGAGTGGACAGTAGTAAAAGTCAATAGATTTCCACAATTTAATAATTCACCAATCAGAACAAACATTGCCTTGAAATTACATGTAGATCAGTGGTCAGTATACTCAAATAAAAGCTAAGATTTTCTATATGAATTCTTCAAACATTTAGGGTTAGTTCTTCAACATTAGCTTTACCTGGGTATAATTTTAAATGCTTAATTTTTCCACAGACTGTATATGTATATATGCACATACACACACACGTATATATTTACATTTTTTTTTCATTTGTTTGAAGTAGATATGCAGTTCCTCTAAGCTTATCTTTTTAAAAATTGAACAACTTTTTGTAAAGCATAATTTTACGTTTTGGTGGCCCACTGTGGAAAGGGCATACATAAATTCTCACTATCTTAAGTGAGTATAGTGGTAGTTATTGCTCTTTAATAGGTGACATTTTCTTACTGATAAAATCTGAGTAATCCAGAGTCTCTTTTAGGATAAAAATTAATGAACCTTTTAAATGTATGCAGATTATACTCAATTTTTTAAAAAAATTCTCTTATAAGCCTTAGGAGAAATCTTAGCCCCTAAAAAGCTAACATCATTAGACAGACGTTGGCATTATTCACCATTATACTCCTGTTATTTTGGTCTCAGACTTTCTCATCTCTTCCCTTTGATCATTCATCCATTCATTTGCATGAAATTAGGTGTTGTTGATACGCACATGAACATAACACTCAAAACTCTGACCTTCCTGGGGCTCACGGTCTAGTAGTGTCCAGGACACAGTAGCAGGGCACACAGAGAAAAGATGTTTAAGACGCAAAGCGGTCAGCACTGTGCTAGGAAGTGAATACTGTTCGGTGAGCAGAGAGATCTGGGAGATTGAAAAAGGCTTTCTAGAAGCCATGATGAGCAAACTGAAACCTTAGGATATGTTGAAATTGTCTAAGTAAAAGTCGGCATATTTGGGGAGTCTTAGAATTGTAAGAAATGAAGAAATTATGCCGAGCAGAGGAAAGAGCATGTTTAAAGAGCATGAGGTAGGAAAAATGTCTTTTTGGAGGAGCTGAAAGCAGCTTGGTAAGACTGGACCCTCCCAGAATGGCCTTATTCCATCATTCCTGTCTTGGAAAACCATTTCTCTGGAATGAGGATCATGTTTTTATATTACATTATCAATTCTATTTGGATATAGCTTAACACCTGATAAATCAATTAGTTGGGTGTTTCCTGTGGTCATATGGAGTTCTCTGAAACGTCAACTGTCGTATTTACATTTCGATAGAAATGTGGGAATTGTGCTATTTCGTGTATAGTGTATTTTCCAATAGAACTAAATTACTGAATTATTTGTGATGTTGAACATTTAGCCACAGATCCCCACGATTCCAATTTACTTTGCAAGATGCATGGTTGGAACATATTTTAAAAGTAGAAGCCTATTTGATGCTACACAAGTTCCCAGCAGGTGAAGGAACGAGAGAGAGAGGAATGCTCTCTTTGTGCCTCTGTTTTGCTTTGCAATGGAGTTTTGAGAACTCCTTGAGAGGAACAAGAATGGATTTCAAAAGTTCCATGGAGCGTGGGAATGGAGTCAGTGGAATTGTAATAGAGAAGTATGATATCGGGGGCAGGAGGGCAGTTGATGGGGGGAGGGGGATTTTTACTTTGTGAGGGGTGTAAAGGATAGCTAGTACATTCTTCTGTACACCTGAAACAAACAAAAAAAATTCCATGGAGCAGAAATAAGTAGATATTTTCAATATTTGTCTTTAAAAAGGCATTTTTTTAAAAAAATTATACACTGGGGATTTATTTGAATGATTTGATGTCCTTCATCTGTGATAGGTTAGCATCTGATCTAGTCAGATCATGTACAAGTCAGTCACCTTTAATTTCATTTCCATGTTCTTGGTACAACATCACATTATATTAGCTACAACACTCATAAGATTCTCATTTTTGTCACAGTCATTAAGTGCTTCAAATGCTTTTAATACTTAAATGTAGCTATCATTGTATATTCAAATATGATTTGGGGAATTTATTGGCATTTATTTAACATTACCAAAATCTTATTAAAGCTAAATTAAGTGCATCATTGGAAACTTGAATTTAAATCTTATTATTCTATATTTAAATTTAAAAAATGCTATACAATATCACTGATTCTATAGCTAGAGTGTTTAATATTTTGATCTGAATCACTCAATAAAAATTTAATTTCTAAAGAGATGTCCTTGTTGGGGGGAAATTACTCATGGCTTGAAAGAGGAAAAACATCATTTAACTACCGTTTTACTCTTTGTTTCTATGAGTTTAACGACTGTAGATTCCCCATACAAGGGAGATCATGCAAAATTTGTCTTTCTACCTGTGACCTGTTTCTCTTAGCATAATGGCCTCCAGGTTCCCCCACGAGGTCACAAATGGCAGGAGTTCCTTTTTTGTACGGCTGAGTAACATTCTGTTACATTTGTATATCACATCTTCTTTATCCACCCTTGCGCTGAGGGACATTTAGGTTGTTTCCATGTCTTGACTGTTGTAAACGATGCTGATGTGAACACAGGGGTGCAGATACCTTTCTGAGATCCTGATTTCATTTCTTTTGATTCTATCCTCAGAAGTAGGACAGCTGGATCATATGGTAGTTCTATTTGTAATTTTCTGAGGATCACTCAGGCTGTTTTCTATAATGCCTGTACCAAGTTACACCCCCACCAGCAGTGTACAAGGGTTCCCTTTTTTTTCACACCCTCGCCACCACTTGTTTTGTGTTGTCATTTTGATGATTGACATTCTAACAGCTGTGAGGTAATATCTGATTGTAGCTTTAATTTGCATTTCCCTGATCACTAGTGAATTGAGCTTTTTTGTCACATACGTTTTGGCCACTTGTATGTATTCTTTTAAGAAATGTCTATTCAGGTTCTTTGCCCATTTTAAAATCAAGTTATGTGTTTGTTTTTTTATTAAGTTGTATGACTCCCTTATATATTTTGGATACTAATGCCTTATCAGATGTATAGTTTATAAATATTTTCTCCCAGACTATAGGTTGCCTTTTCACTCTGTTGATGGTTGTCTTTGCTGTGATTTTTTTTTTATTTTGATGTGATTGGATTTGTCTCTTTTTGCTTATGTTGGCTGTCCTTTAGGTGTCATATCTAAAAAGTCATTGTCCAGACCATTATCAAGAAGCTTTTCCCCTATGTTCTCTTCTAGGAGTTTTATGGTTTCAGGTCTTTCATCCATTTTCAGTTGATTCATGTGTAAGGTAAGGGTCCAACTTCCTTCTTCTGCATGTTAATTATCCAGTTTTGCCAGCGCTATTTATTAAAGAGACTATCCTTGCCTCATTGTGTGTTCTTGTCACCCTTGTCAAAGATCAATTAACTGTAGACACATGGATTTCAGTCTCTGTTTTATTCCATTGGTCTACATGTGCATTTTTGTGCCAGTATCATCCTGTTTTGGTTACTGTCGCTGTGTACTAAGTTTTGATATCAGGGAGCGTGATGCTTCCAGCTTTGTTTTTCTTGCTCAAGGTTGCTGTGACTATTTGGAGTCTTTTGAATTTTAGGCTTTTGCTTGCTTGTTTCCTTAAAGAGTGCCATTAAGATATTGATAGGGCTTGCATTGGATCTGTAGGCCACTTGAGGTAGTATGGACATTTTCACAATATTAATTGTTCCAGTCCAGGAACATGGGATGACTTTCCATTTATCTGTGTCTTCTTTAAATTCCTTCATCAATGCCTCCTTTCCCACAGACCCCGTGATGTTACTACTGAGACCTAAAAATAATAATAAGAAGAAAAAATCCTCATGACATGAGAACTAAGTGCCCATTTTTGCTAACCTGTTTTTGTCTGTGAGGATATCGGTTTGTTTCTGTTCTTACCCCCAGCTTACTGGGGGTGCATCAAAAGGCTGAGGCTTGAAGTCTGCAATAATTTTAGAATACAAAAAGTTAGAATGCATTCAAAGTTTCATCTCCTTACTTTGGGGCAAATCATTAATAGTTGCTTGTCCAACATTAGAGACCTTGTCTGTAATTTTAATTGTCTATACTAAGCAAGTATTGATTCTCCTAAATCCGTAAAACATACCATTGTCTCTATTAAGTGACCCTAGGGAGAATTTCATATGAAAATTTGCCATTTTGGAATCATTATGTCAAATTTCCATTGATTTTAATATGCTATATAATATCATTCATGTTTAAATATGCTAAAATAGCTCAATAATATCCTATTTCTGTGCTCTGTAGATATTTTCACACTTTATGTAGATCATATCATTGTTTCTTATTCTGTGCTGTAAAAGCAGATGTAGCAGTATCTAGTGTTTTACATATGCACTAAATGCAATTTTTTGGAGCATGATTTATTCATTCAGCTAACAGGTACTGCATTATATGTTTACTTCTTGCGAAGTGTATAGGGATACTTAAAGTTTTTTGAATAGTTCACTGGTTACAAAAAAAAAAAAAAGAGAAAAGGAATATGATTTTCCATAGGGAATAAGCCTTCCTCAATTATCAACCCATAAAATTGACTTGAGATCTACAAACACAACTCACAATTGTCGTACATCTACTTCTCCTACAACACCCTCTGAATATTTTGCTATTTCTTTGTAGGTTTATTCTGCTGTCCTAATTTAAAGCCAAAGAGCTATTTTTATCTTTACTCTTGTATGCTCATGGGCAGACCTGTGACGTAGTTGCCATCAGTCAAATGTACCTGCTACAGACTGATACTCAGAAATTGGGAGGTGGCAGCTCTTAACCGAGTCCGAGGGAGCCTCATTTCAGTACGGCCAACAGTGTCAGTACTCCTGCCAGGTTAATTTGGAATTATGGGTCTTAATGTCATTTCTGGAAGCTCAGTGTAGAGCTTGGTAAAAATGTAAGCTGTTTACTAATACAAAAAGAAAAATAAAACAGAAAAAAACCAAAACATTTCCTGCTGAATCCAACAAGAGTGCATTACTTTACTTACAAATAAGAACCCTAATGAATCAAAAGTGACTCAACTAGATGGTCCAAAAGGGCACTGGACCTGTGCTAAAACTATTCAATGTGTTTAATGCCCTTGTGCACAGTGAGTGCTCATTATAAGCCTTTCAGGTCATTAGAGATAATGAGATGAAATTCTCCGAACTTTGAATAACTGAGACCCAAGGTTTTCATTGTCTCTGGGTTAGCCTGTGCACGCAGAGTTAAGCCTTGGGTATTGTCAGCCTGAGGTCATGTCTGCTGTGGAATGAAAGAAGGATGGGTTAATAAAGGACGATAACACCTTAATAAAATCATTTGACCCACTCGATCCAATTTTATCTCAAATCAGATCTACCCCTGGAGTTTTCACTTAAGAAAATCAGTACATGTCTGGTTTTGATTAAGTAAGTTTGTTCTGATGTTCTGCCATTAAAAAAAAGAGAAAAAAGCTTAATATCATATATAAGAACCACGCTCTAAAGATGAATATAAAGAGTTCTTGCTTTTGAGCAGTAGGAAGGGCAGATTTTTAAAAGAACCATGAAATACCCACCAGAAATAAAGGTAATTGCAAGAGCCTGTGGGGGAAAATACAGCTTTGGTGGGAAACCTCTAGCAACTGGGAAGATTAATTATCAAGGGGGATAATTAATTTCTCTGAGATGAATTGTCAAAAATTAATAGAATAAATGAGTTGAAAAGAGCAGAATAAATATTCTGAAAAAAGCCTCAAAGTAGACTACAAAATATGTAGAAATAGAGATTATGTAACAAAAAAGTTCAATAATGTAACCAAAATCTTTGTAAGGCTCTCCCCGGCTCCCTGTGGTTATTGCTGTAGTGGAATCATTACTTCCCAGCGCCTGCTCCTAATTTTCCTGACGCCCATTTCTGTATTCTTGTTGGTTGTTCATGTTGCATAATTAGGTAGAAAAGCCCAGAATCCTAATGCACAGAAATAAATGCTTGGTCATTTTATGAACAAGACAAGTCAATCTTGTACATCGTTCCTTGAAATCTAAAAAAAATCAGTTTCTTTACTAAGGTAAAAGAAAATGTCAAATGTACTTTCAAGACCCAGCTTTCTTCTTAACAAATGCAATCATTTCATTAATCACCTTGATCATCACAAAGGCTTTCACTCTAGTATGACCACTAGCAGATGAGGCTTTTCTTTATTGAAAGATTGAAGTGGTTTCTTGAAAAAATTTTATCAGAATAGAAAATCCATTAAGAAGCATGTGGCTTCTCAAATGGTCTTGGTGATAAGAGATGTTCAAGGTGTTCTTTTAAGAAATAATTCTCTCAGAACAGATAGAGAATTATTATTATTTTTTTTTTTCAAAAAAAGAGGTGACAGTGATAGTTGCTTTCAGAGTACATTTCACCTGGAAAAAATAATGAAAGGAGGCAGGAACGGGTAGACTGATATTCATCTGTGCCTTTAAAAGAGGGTGTGTTGATTTTTTTTTTTATTGTTAAAGAACAAAGTATGTAGTAAGAAACTATTAAATTTCACTTTTATAATATGAAACGAAGTTCAACATCAGTGTTTAACTGAAAATGCTGAAATATAACTAAGCTACGTTCTTGATAACAGCGAAGCAAGAGACAAAAAGTAGAGGGAGAATAAATAGATGAATAAGAGAACTGATTTCCTAAGAACTTGACCCAAGACATAAATCAAGCAAAATACTGGAATGTATAAGCGGATAAATAGGTCACAAACTTTGGGAATGGGGCGATGATTCAGAGAGGTAGCATTTAGCAATATTTTTCATTAGGGTATGAATTTTACTGAGGGAACACAAGTTCACAGAGCAGCAGATTACTTTGCAAAAAGCTTCCGATCCACCAATAACTTAGTAAAGGGTGTAGGGGGAAAATAATAAACATTTGGATTTATGAAGGTTCTTTCTTCTGAGGGACTAAAACTGCTTTATATGTGATACCCTTTCTCTTTTCAAAGAATAGAAGATCAAGTGCTTACTTTTACAGGTAAATTAGTACCCCCCATGTATTCAAAGTCCCATCACTGATTCGGGCCTCATACATGTAGAGTCCCCAAATTGGTGAGTCAGTCACACATTATTCAAGAAGATAAATTAAATTGCTCCTTTAAACAATAGAAATACTGCGAGCACATCTGTATAATAAAATAGATAACTCTTGTAGCTCATTTAATAAGTTCGAACATACGTGCATCTCTTAACTCATTGAGTCCTTGTGATAATATTATGACATAGCGATTTTTGTCACCTTTATTTTTCAAATGAAGAGAACGGGGCCCAGGTAGGCCAACCACCTTTCCTGATCGGAGCACGTAATCAAGCCAGCTCTCCACCAAATCCCCAGCCCTCAGTGTCCTTCACTGTGAACCCTCATGCATTCCAGTTTGGGTCAAATACAGGCATTCAAGACAGGGGCAGAAAAGTGTGGATTTTCCTCGCTCATGTCTCTCTCTAAATTGGAAAGGAAAATATTTTTTCAGGATACTCTTAATAGAGTCCAGCCAAAAGGACCTGCCCATCCCTGAACCAGTCGCCAGCGAATGTAAAGGGAACTTGATCAGTGACTTGTCCCCTCCCTCACTTACCTGTGAATCACTACCTGGGGCTGGGGCAGTGTCGCCATATGTGACAGAAGCCTGGTGCGCCTTCCCAGAGTCCCTCGTTCACTCTGCCTCTCTTCCCCTGGGTCAGTGCTCTGTCCCTTCTTGTCACTTTTCCACTTCCAGGTTATGATGAAATGTGGGTGTGGCTTCCAGAGCAGCTGCTTAAGGAACCCGGAATGTGAGGACTTATCTCTCCACTGGGTAAACTTGAACCCACGGGAGATGAGGGAGGGAGTGAGGCGGAAATCAGACAGACAGATCCCCCTTGCTCTCCCTTCATTGATCTGTGCTGAGGTGCTTTTCTCTTGTCAGAGTCCTCAACGTACTTGCTGAATAACCCATTATATCTCTTGATGGCATCCTCTGGAGCAGACATCACCACAGGCACAATATGGAAAAGCTCTCGTTCTTTTGATATTTCGCTTGCCTCACCTCCTGTCTTGTTCTCAACACTTACCTCCTTAATTAGCGCCTCTCCAATAATCACATTTTAATCATTTTCTGAGGCCCTGACTCGAGAGGACCAGGGCTAAAACAGCACCTGATTATGTTCATAGAATCCAGGTTCCCTTACAAAAGAAGAGGAGGTGTTTGTTTCAGAGACCAACAAAAGGGCCGCTCCATTGCTTCAAGTTAGCAAGTGGCATAGCTGCTTCAAACTGTGGTTCTGCAAACTCCAAATGTGTGTTTCTAAACACTACGCTAAAATGTATTAATATAAGTGCACATGTCATCATTGAATTTTCTTTTAAGAAATTCCAGGTAAAACAGCAAGACCAGGTAATATTTAGGAATCTTCACCCATGACAATTTACCTTCCAATCCAGGTAATTATTCCTTGTCTGAGACTTTGATGGACACTTGGCATTTCCTCAGTAGTAGCTGTAATTAATGTTCTGTGCTGCTTAACAATCTCCTGGGATAGAAAGCATCTTGATGGTGATGCTTTATTGCTCCAGTTCACCAGCTGTGGTCTCCGAGAAAGGAGGAAATCAAGTTATATAAAAAGCAAGCACCTCAGTTTATCTGAAACAAAAGTAGCAATCGCGCTCCTCACATGCAACACCAATTAGAGGCCCTAACAATGGCGGAATTTTACCTCTACCTTCTACTTCGTTTTGTTCCTGTGATGGTATGTCATTATCTATTTGTATCAACCCCCAGCTCATATTCTCAGACCTATAAAACATCATCAATTGCATGACATTCAGCATCCCCGTGACTGCCAAGTGGTCAAGGCATGAGCGAATGAAGGGAGAATGGGTGAGATTTGGTATCAGAGGTGATATTCTCAGAACAAGAAGCTCTCTGTACCTAAAGCTGAGGAGCATAGATGGGAGGCACAGGTCTGTGTGAAACAGGAGAGGTGAATGTAGATCCATAGAGGCCAGTGGGCAGTGACAGGGTGGCCTGGTTTGGAGTGATTTGCACTTGCCTGGTATTACCCAGGTGCATAGATGACTGGGGGTCTTTTCATTTCAAACAACCACTATCTCATTGAGTTTCTAGAACCTGTACACTTTTTTGAAGCTGTGGGACCATTGACAAGCAAACGTCCACTTGGACCGTTCACTTTTTCTCAGCTCAGTCTCTGCCCATGAGCAGATTTGACTTCTGCAGAGTATCCGCTGTTGACACCAAGGAAGCCATATAGAAAAGATACTGCATATCTCCATATAGGATGGAAATCAAATAGTAATGAGAATGGTGAATGTCGGCCGAGGGCATGAGGGTAATCACTGGGATGGTGATAGGGACTCTGCCAGCCTTGGCGTGTCCACCATGTAGGGGCCTGCTTTGGTGCTAGAGGTTCTGGGCCATGCCTCGGGCTGATTTTGATGCATGAGTGCTACATACAGCTGTGCAGGCTTTGCTGTCCACAGTTTCCCACATTGATTTTCTCCAGTTTTGTCTGCAAGGATCTCCCTGTTTAGTTTCCTTGTGTTAGGCCCCTCCTACCTTTTGCCATGTTCACATCTTATTCTGTTCTCGTCCCCTGTTGTTCACATACATGGAAGTTGTTCAGTGTCCAGAGGGGCTGGTGAGCTTGGATTTTCCTCTATTGTCTTTGAAACATTTTGTTAAGCACTTACATGACATCCTTCTTTAAAGAAACATTCTCTCAGCCATATCTTACTTTTGGAAAACAAAACAAAAATGGCTTTCACAATTTGTTTTAATTTAATGGAAATTTTATTAAGGATTTCAAATTACATATTTTAAATTTCTAGAGTGGATTAGAATCATTTTGGACCTGGAGAGATGGCATAGATGAACACTGATATCCCTTGAAGCTCAGGCATTATTAAGAAAAGGATTCCTCTGCAAGCCACCTAACCCTTACACAACAAGGCAAAATAGTATCTCCTTCACATTGACAGTAGCTATTTCCTAAAGCGTTGTAAAAAAAGTAGTGGTTCACAATTTTTTTTTGATGTGGGATTCAAGAACCTATTTTGGAAGTCCAAAGTAGACTACTTCCCTTTCTTTTTCATTAAATTCCTACTCTAGCAAGTCTAATTCTCTTTAAAGTAGGTTAATGTCAGGAAAACAAAGATTGCTATGAGGTTGTTGGAAAAGTCATGACGTATTTTTTTTATGTTTTTTTTTTTGTTGCAAAAATGCGTCATGACTTTTCTGAAAACCCAACATTTCAGCATTTCTGTTCAAAATGTGTAAGTGTAAAGACTTTCCAATATACATTTATGTGGCAAGAAAATTGGCAAGTGGTGCTCCCATAGACATCACCATGTTGCAGTATTAAGGTTGTATTCTGTAGGTGTTTTATTCCTCATGTCCTCCTGACTCCCCTCCTTTATTCCCTGTATAGGTGCCAGAAATATTCATCTACCCCTCCAAAGAATAGCCCCTCACTCTAGCCTGGTCATCCAACAGTTTATAATTCTTTTTCTCACACGCATTATACAATTCTATGTTTATTAAAGTATACTGATGATTATGGCCAAAGTATCATGCTAATCGACAAAAAAAAAATGAAAAGATCATTGTGTGGCTCTAAAAATGCTAATGAGATGGTGAGTATCTTAATTAAAGCTGAAGCACACATACTTTGTCTGCATTTTCCACTTAAATATGTTGAAGCAATTAATGCCAAAGTACAAGATGAGGGACGTGTATTACATAAAGTTTTTCTTACTGCTACGGTGGTTTTTATTATCAACATCTGTAGCACCTGATTACCCAGTGAGTCAGTTAACGAAGCATGTTTCTTTTTCTCAATGCTCAGAAATTCAACCTGTGGCAAATACTGAGTGTCTTTTCTATTATTGTTAGAAAATCAATCTCAAATCTATCTGAAATGTACAAATGTTGATGGAAAAGAAATTTAATGTGTCTTCATTTGAAGGCATCTTATTTACTGAGAATTTCCTCTTTTATCATTTTTAAATATAATTTATTGTTTATTAACTTCATTATTTATTTTAGTACTATTGGATTTAATTTCATTTTGCCTAATATCAATGTCTTAATTTTGTTGTTATTTTTGAGTGAGTTGATTTTGGTGTGTTCTCTGCCCATGTTTCTGCTTTCAAGTTGACTGGGTAACTTTGATTTACATATTTCTCTTGTGTAGCTTCAAGCCGTATTGTTGTTTTTCTTAATAAGTGAGGTTTTTCAATGTATATTGGACTTGATTCTGTCATCTTATTTTTCCATGTAGTTGGCATGCTATTTCCTACTTCTTTCCCTGTTACTTTGAAAATACAGTTTGTTTTATTCCTCTGCTGGTTACATTCATTATTTTAAATGATGTATTTAACACCTTTTTAAACAATTATTGATGTTAGAACAGAAAGAGTATCCTATTTTTTCATGATATGAACCATGAGAAAAATTAATGAGCCCAGATATTGTTCCACCAGCTTTCTCCTGTGATGCTCCTCAAGTAACCATGTCACAAGTTTTTTTAATAACCCATTCCATTATAGTCCATTATAATTGCATTATAATTGCTGTATTATTATATACATATGCATGTGGTATGGGAGATTATGTATCTATTGGGTTGTCAGAAAAGTCATGATACATTTCTGCAATGAAAACCATAGAAAAAATACGTCATGACTTTTCCAACAACCCAATATCTGTCTATCTAAGAAAAATAAATTGATATTTACTGAAGGGCAAATAAAAGGCTGGAAATCTCAATGTGGGAATAAAACGCAGTCGTAAACTTTGTGTAATATTCTAAAGAACAAACTGAAAAGGTGATTGTATATTGTTAGGAGCCTAATTTAATTTAATCCAGTAAATTAAATAGCCAAATCTTTGATATTTAGGATATTATACAAACTTGTTTGAGTAGTTTTTTTTTTACAGTTTTTTGTTTTAGATCTTTATTCTGTGTGAGTAGAGTGCGCACACACACACACCCTACTATAATTTAACAGAACTGAAAATTTCTGATTACTTTTCTTCTAGAATTTAAGAAAGTAGGATATAAGCTGTGAGACCTCATTCTATTCTTCAATTAATTAATTAGGAAAAGAAAACAACTGTAATAAATAAGATTAGAGGACTGAGGAGAAGAAGACAGGTTGTCTGACACTGATTGTAGGAGTGAGGGAGGGAATGTTTTCATAACGGTTCAAGCCTCAGAAGTCATCCCTTTTCAGAATCAACGTTTGAGGAGTTCTTTATTCATGGATTTCTTTGAGTTGCTCCCTCTTTCCTTCCTTCCTTTCTGTTTTCTTCCCTCCCTCCCTCCCTCCTTCTTTCCTTCCGCTTTCGCTTTCTTCTGTCCATTCCACACCCTTTTTCTCCTGTATCTTTTCTTTGTCTTGATCAAGGATTAAATAGAGTGCAGCCTCTCAGTGGTATCCCCACTCCTGAGTTCTGGAAGTCAAACCTTTATTGAACCTGACTATGAGATATGCTGACTACTGCACAATGAGACATTCATTCAAGAATCAAACCAAACATTAAATCATCAGTAAGAGCGACTGACTTCAGCAGAGAAAGAAAAAGTGATGGTATGGCAATCATGTTTAAAAATGTAACTGATCACATACTGATTTTCATTAAAATTGCAGCAGTGAGATTAAGACACATTTTTAAAAGGAATATACGTGTCCCCATAACTGAGAAGTCATTTAGTCCTTCACTTGGCTTAGTTATTTAAAATCTGTTTAGTGATGTGACCTAACGTCTGTTACCTGTTTATAAACATAAACTGATGACTTGATGGGGAACTCCAGAGTGCTGCACAGTGGTGCCGTGGACTGGGCACAGTCGCTTAGAATGACTTCGAGGAGGTGCTGGGTCTTCTCAGTAAACCAGAAATCTGCTATTGCTTAAAATCAATGGACTTCTGTACAAGCAGAATTAGAACAGATATTCACAAAGTTTCTTCCACTGTCAATCTTTCAAAATAAGTCACAAAGCATTGCTTATTAAGAATAAAGAGCACAACCCAAGCATAACTCTAAATGTCTGCTGAATATAGACATACACACATGCACATAACAGCAGTGTATGTATAATCTCCACATGCATGCAAATGTGCCTGAGTTACACACACATAGATCCATCCATATGTGTATAATTAGATATCGGCAATATCGAAGACATTTAATTAAGGATTATACTTTTTCTATTGAAACGATCTTTTTGAATTGATTATAGGGGAAAAAAGATTGTGAATCTTCTCAATTTAGGTGTGAAATCAATGTTAGTTTTCCTTGAAAAAATCAAGCAATATGTGTTCTTAATTTTTTTTTTTTAGATATTCTGTAGTTTAAAAGAACCATTGTGCACTATTTACCATAGCACTGAGATTCAAAAACTATCACTGCACAAACAAAAGTGACAAAATTATGCTTGTTGAGACGATAGGGATATATTTTTAAAGTATATAAATATAGAAAAGTGTGATAACATAATTTACCAGTCAACTTTAAAAAACATAAGGTAGCATATTTTATACAGGTTTGGCCTCCTTTGCAGCCTTCATAATTCCTTACTTTTTCTATTCAGCTTCAGTTTATATTCTTCTAACAGATCTGTAGGAATCAGGGAAGAGAAAGAAATATTGGGTTGTTGGAAAAGTCATGACATATTTTTTCTGTTTTTCATTGGAAAAAATGCGTCATGACTTTTCTGACAACCCAATTTATAATACCTTGTGTGTGTATTATGTACATATATTATACAAAATATAAATTATAATATGTAAATATGGTTATAATTTATATACATATATATTATTTGAAAATCTGGTCCCCTCTTATGTAACTTATAGTCCAGCAATCGGGTGGCCATTAATTATGTAATTCCATAAAAATATATATCTTCAAACCATTATGTGCTATTAAGTAAATAATCACTGGTCTGAATTTATGTTCAGGATCAGCGATGGTTTTTGTGAGGCTGTCAGGATACAGCTGTGATCTGAGAACAAAGTAAGACATTAGGTAAAATGAGGAATAAATTTTCTCTCTAATTAAAGGGATATCACTAAGACCTTGAGGAGACTTGGAATAGTTGGGGAACTAGAGACAATTAGGAGTGGTTGAAACACTGAGATAAGAAGGACAAAAGAGGAATTATTTGACTCAAACTATGTAGGGCATTAAAGGTGCATGTATATAATTTTGTCTTTATCCTAAACGCAATGAGGAGGAGTATTTTGAGACATATTATGGTGGGCCGAAGATGAGTTCTGGATGAAGTTATTAATTTATTTCTATTTTGTCTGCAATGGAAAGTGAACTAGAGAAAAATCAGACTAAGTAGCTATGGAAATAATCCAAGCAAGAGCTGATGTTAAATTGGACTAAGATCGCAGCGATACAAGGCAAATAGAAGATGAGTTTGAGTTTTATTTGGGATGTAGTGATGGACTTGAACTGTGGATCAGCTGTGAGGCTTGGTCAGCGAGTGGATGGTAGCATAATTTATCTGCAAAAACTGATCAACTTATCTTCCCCATCTTTTCTCCATAATGCTGTCCAGTTGAAGAGCAAAGTTTGGTTGAACTTAATGATCAAATGTATCAGTGCCTGCATAGAGGCAACCGAGTATTAGAGGTGAACTATCATATCGCTATGCTTACTCTTTCGACTTTAAAGTGATGAATAAATAACCCAGTGAGCACTCAGTACAGGTCAGTAATGGCATTTAATTCCCCATTCAGTATCTGAGAATACTGTTCTGCTATGTACGTTTCCTCACAGAATTAAACTCACCTTGAAACCCCTAGCAGAAGATATTGTCTTCAAATAAATTGAGAAAAGAGGATGCATATAAATGGGATGCGTTCATCTTCCAACCACCTACTCTGTTTTCTGTATCTGTAAAAGTTTTCTGTCTTCCCTCCTGTTTTTATAGATGGAAGACGTGAAATGTCTCTGATCTATAAAAAAAAAAAAATTAACCTCTCCAATTATCAGTTATGCCCTTCTTCTCTTTCCTTATGGATGACGTTTTTACATTTATTTGTTACTCGTTCACATTACAACATTTTCATCTTTTTCAATCACATAGATTTGTATACAAAGAGCATGTAGTAACTTTCATGTTTAAAACAGGCTTTCCTTGAGCTCCACATTTTCTTCCCGCTAGTATTTCTTTACTCTCTTGGCTAACAAAACATCTCAAAAGAACTTTCTATGCTCGTTGTCTTCTCTTTATTTTCTAGTTACTCTTCAACCTATTACAATCTAGTGCTGAAAGGGTCATTGTCAAAATGACCAATAATCTGTAAATTGTCAAATCCAAGATTCACTTCTCTGTCTTTGTTTTACTCAGCATGTCTACCATCTCTATCATAGTTGGCTAGTTTCTCTACCATACATTTGGATCTCTTTGCTACTGTGATATAATGCCTCTCTCTCAAAGACATGCACATCCTAATCCCAGAATTTGTGAAGATGTTAAAGCTCATGGTAAAAATGACTTTGCTGATACAATTAGGATAGGGATCTTGAGATGAGATTATCCTGGATTATCTGAGTGGGACCAATGTCATCATAAACGAAGTCCTTGTTGGAGCTGTGCAGGCAACTCACAGATGATGTGACAACAGAACCAGAGTCAGAGTGATGCGGGGAACATGAATTATTGAATTTGGGGAAGCTTCTGGAAGCTAGAAAAGACAAAACAGATTCTTCCCAAGAATGCAACCTTGTCAACCCATTTTAGACCTCTGACCTTCTGAAATGTAAAAGAATAAATGTGTGACTTTAAGCTGTAGTAATTCGTTACAGCACCAATAGGAAACGAAAGCAGTTATTATGACATCCAGTATTTATTTTCCTTATCATGTTGGTCAATCTTTTTAAGCCTTCTTTGCCAGTTCTACCTTGTCCTCCTGAGATAAATTTGAGGCACCCTGGGGCTTAGTCTTGAGACTTCCTCTCCTCACCATCCTGCTCTCCATGCTGCCTTGTGTTTCAGTGGCTCTAAATACATCTACATGCTGATGACTGTCCATCTCCAAACTCTCACTTGATCAGCAGACTGAGCTCACACAGTCTACATAGAAGTTCTATTTTGTGTCCCATGGACACATCAAACCCCAGATGGCCAATATCGAAGTCACTCAGTTCCCCTTCTCTCTCTAAATGCTGTTACCATCTTTTCAGATACTCAAGACAGTTCTCTAGTTGCTGTCTTAATATTCAATCGAAAATCAAGTATTAACATTTTACTGAAACATATCCCAAAGGTGGCTACATTCTCCATCTCTTCTCCCACTGTCTTGGTGCAAAGCACAAAAACTCTAAACTTGATTATTAAATTGCTTCTACTTTTCCCTTTTTTCCTTTATTTTTCCTATAATCCAGTTGTCACATGGCAGCAAAGGGACATTTAAAAGTTAAACTGAGAATGATTTTACTCCTAGAAATAATATCCTCCAATTGCTTCCGTTCTGTCTTATAATTAAACAAGTGTTTTCTCTGTGGCCTATAAGGCCCCACAAAGTTTAACCCCAAACGCTAAGATTATAAAATTGTAGTAGAAGCTCGTGGAAGTGGAGGCATGATAAGAGGGGCCCTCGATGTCTTACTGAAGAATTTGAGGCTCTCACTGTGGTCGAAAATGTCAGTTCTTGTAAAATAACTTATGAGAACTAATGTGGTCAAATTTGCCTCTTTCAATTAGTCGGACACTCATGAGGAGAATCACTGAAATGAGAAAATATTGAGATCTAAATTACTGAGGAGCCTGCTGGGGAATAGTGAGGCCAGCAGGTGGAGGCTCGTTGTAGCCCAGGGAACCAGGTCACTCTTGTCCTAATATTGCTCCTCGGAGTTATACGACCTTCTTATTTGTGCACCTAGAAGTTAGAGTTCAAAATAACCTACTCGTGGATGGTACGTTTATTTTATAAATGAGACAAGTAGGTGCTGAGAGGTTAGGAGACATTCCTTCCATCATGCACCTAACTAACAGTGACGACAGGTGTCATTTTGTCATTGTGTACGTGTGCGTGTACTTTTATGCATCTGTGTGTAATTATTGAGCTTATTAGAATGTCTAAGACTCTTTGACATTTTATTGAAGGTTTTTTTCTTTAACATCCTGAGATAAAGGTAAAGCAGTTATTATTTTTCCTATGAATAGAAACAGTAAGGAAAGTCAAGCATCTTGACTAAATGACATCGAGCCAAGAATAGAAGTAAAACTAGAATTTAGGTTTCTAGGTTATTATTCTTACTCATTTTCTACTTTATTGCATGACAAGGGGATACACTGTGCCACCAGACCCTGGATATGGGATGTGATTTCCTCTCAATCTCCTTATCAGCCTAAGAAGGAGCCCCAAACATCTCAAGATAGACCCCCTAAGAATAGCAAAGAGGGAACTAGGCTCATTAACTTACAGTTTATTGATATGGAAGCATATTTTGCATTGCAATTAAACTCAAATGTAACTACTTCATTTCATGCTTTTTCTTTAAGCAGGAAATGTGTCTATTAATGATATAATAAAAAAGAACAATTGCTTTTATGTTTAATAAAGTACCAACTATAAGATTTTATTTATGTAGTATTATGCTTTCCATTTTAAGCTGTAAGATATAAAATAATTCTTCCTTATAATAGTAGTCCTCAGATAGTCTTTTAGAGAGGAATCCTAGGGAGATTGGAGCCAGTCGTCACATCATGAGTACCAAATAGACTCAAGCAGCCTTGCTCAGATCAGCTTCTGTCATTGGATTGGCAGTAAAATACTTGATTAGCATTGTGGGTCTGTAGGAAAATTTGTTTCTACCTCCTAAGGAAAAACTGCTCATCGGTCATTTATTCCAGAATTATGTATTCACAAGCAGTAGTTCAGAGTGAGTTAAAGCATCAATTTTTCTCGAATCTTGCTTGGTTCTACCACTTTCTAGAAATGTAAACCTTGGGCAAGTTCATGGATGTCTCTAGGAATTACCCTCCCATCTGTAGCTCTCCTCATGGGGTAGTTATATTAAATGAACAAATTTTATAACACATTTAACATGAAAATATGATTTTGCAAAGCACTGAGAAATATGTCAACTATATTATCTTTTATAAAAGAATTTAAACAGCCCTGGTAGGGGCACACCCCCTCTCCCTTTATCCTTTATCCAAGCCCCCTTTTCCTCCTACCTGTCCATGGATCACTGAACCTTGAGGAAAAGACAAACAGCACGGCTTACAAAAACAGCTCTCCAAGGAACCATTCTGGGATTGTACCGGTCCTCGCAAGCCCAGGACACGAAGCTGGAACGCCTTTCCACGCTGCCGTCCGAAATGGGTGGGCTTCAGTCTTTCTACTTGCTGCCTGAGGGAGTCAAGATGACTCCTTCAGTCTCAGACGTCCAACCTGTATTCAAGGGAGTCAGAGGGATGAAAGGGAAGGATCATACAACAGTCGGCATTGTTTTTATCATGGAAGCAACAGTTTTTCTAGAACATTCCCCAGACGCTTTCTGTCTGGACTTGGTCTGTATTGGTGACGCCTTGCTAAACAAGCCTAGGACACTGGGGAACAGTATTGCTGTGCTTTGATGGTAGTTCTCAACTTTGGCTAGGCGCTTGAATCGTCAGGAGAGCTTTAGAAATGCTGATTCCTGGATTCACTGGTTTAGGTCTGGAGCTAACTTGATGGCTGCCTTAAATAACATAAGAGGCTTCTTCCAGGGTCACCTGTTTGTCCTGATGCCCCGTGGAATTGTGCGGTGCAGAAATTGTGTAATAACTCAGAAACCCCCACAGTGAGTACGGAGAAAGGGGAAGGGGATACTGGATAAGCAATTAAACGAGTCTGCCATGAGTGGCTAATTCAAAGCCTGGCACAGGGAACCTGATTAATCGGATGGCTGGATGAGACCCCAGAAATGGACAGGGACCAGTTCCTATGGCAGTTACTTAATGAATTTGGCTAGGGAAGGTATGATCTTAAGACAGACTTTTTTTTTTTTTAACATTAAGGTACACCCCTTTACCACATTTTTAAAAACAGATTTTTAATAAATATTTCTATCCCTTGAGAAGTTTGAGATTAGTTACATTGTTTTTGTTTTGTTTTGTTTTTTAAATCAATCCAGATTCCATTCACTCACACATGTCTAGGAAGGCACCATCTTACCCATGGCCAGCGAAAAATGGTCAATTATATGAGGCAGAAGGCGGGGGTGGGCACAGCACTGTGCCCAGGCCGCATTTAGAGGATGGGCAGAGGAAAACAAGCCTGAGAAGTGACGAGAGAGATGATAAAACATTCTCAAAGGAATGCCGAGTCGCCTGCTGCTGACACATTAAACGGGTGGGAGTGTTGGGTTTATCTAGAGATCACAGTGTGTGTGGGTAGTTCCTGTCAAAGCAGTTACAGGGAATTATTTGAGGACACAGGTAGAGAGTGGTTAGATGGATGAGAATGAAGTGCGGACAAGAAAGATGTAGGATTGAGCATGTTTTCAAGACTCATACATAAAAGTAAAGGTACTGAGAGGTGATAGTATGGTAGCTCAAGGAAAATGTGAGTGGGGTACTTTCATTCCTTGTTTTTAAAGATATGAGGGATCCGAGGTTGTTTGAATGATGAGAAGAATGTACAAAAAGGGGAACAGTGTATACAAGTGGGAAGGTAGAGGAGAGAAAGAGAATCATAGACAAAGGGTCAGGCTCCTGAGGGAGGCAGGAGCCCACAGGTGCAGAAAAGAGAGGGTGGGAGATTATTATCCTTAGAAAGGTCAGCTTTCAAGGTTGGCCCTTGGATGGCATCAGGGAACCAGGATGTCAGGAGACTTTTTATCATCCCCAGAACTGAGAGAGTGGTTCTCTGTGCCTAAATCCTTGTGCAAACACACCCTTGTGCAAACCACTTTCCTGGAAAATGACATGTGGGCATCCTGTGTGACTCTACCCAGGGAGAACTCTTGGAAGCTGGTGTCTGATTTCCTCTGGACTCCGCCCTCTTCTCCTGTTCTCTTTGCTGATGTTTACATTGTATCCTTTCCTCTATAATGCGTCATAACCATGAGTACAACCTTCTGCAGAGCCTCATGAGTTCTTCTGGTGAATTAGTGAAACTTGGGGTATTTCAAGAACTTCATTTGTGATATACTCATTGCAGGAAGATGAAGTAATAGTGGGAATACAGAGTGGGTTGGTGTTTAGGTCTAACAGCAGAGCTAAACACTACTGCTAGCATCCTGTCCACCAAAATTGAGTCCCATTGCCACGCAAGCTGGAAAAGAGGCTAGAAGAATGTAGACTTATTAATAGCAAGCATGAGCCTTGCTCAATTCTGGGTCTGGTATTAAAGAAGATAGGAGGATGGACATTGGACAGTATAAACAGGATTTCCTATATCAACACCCATGGCATTTACTAAGACAGTGGGTTTGGAAGGAACATATGGACTTAATGGTGGGGGGGAGGTGTTGAGTGTTTATGTGCTGTCAGGACATGTTTGTGCTAATTTCCAGTGTGTAGCTGTAAGTATGGATATAAAACAGTATATATTGGGGATTACATATTACCTGGACATACTATTTTGAAGTCTAGTGAGTTATTTTGCAGAAAGAACTGTAACAAGCAGGAGAGACCGAAGCGCTTTCAGAGGCACAGCGACCAGCTGATGAGGGATTTGAAGTGGTCCTGGCTGAGGCGCTGTGTTCTTCTCTCTCCCGTTTGCAGCTGTACACCCAGCCTACTCCCGGATTCCATTGGCTCCAGCCCTACCTGCATTTCAGAGATTTCGGAAGCTCTCACCCTGTGTTACCTTGGGAGCCCCCCTGCTACTTTGATTCACTTCACTCCAGTCACACTCCTTTTTGATCTCTGGAATTCTCCAAGCTCGCCCCCACCTGAGAGCTTTTGTTCTTGTGTTGACTAGGTTTAAACCCCACCCCCTACCCCCCATATATCTTCATGGCTCAGCTCCCAACCTCACTGGGTCTCAGCCCAAACACGCCCCTCATATCCGAGTCCTACCTGACCCCCCAATTTAGAATTACAGCCCTCATGAGTGTTCCCTACGCCCCTTGCCTAGTTTTCTCTCCACAGCATTCATTACCACTTGCCATGCTATAGTTTACTTTTAATTTGCATTAATTTTTGTTTAATGTGAACTATCTTATTTTATTCATTGCTTAATTCACTATAATTCCCCAGGCCAAGCGCACATGGTAACCTTGGGTTAACTGTTTGATGAGAGGATTCATATGTTGGGCTTTACTTAAGTGCATTGTGTAAAAATTTCTCGGCATCCTAGCCTAAGAGCTGTATTCTTGAAAAAAGTTTTAGAGAGTGTCCTGGCTCTGACCTGCCTGTTCCAAGACAGCTAGTTTGCCTCAGAAATGCTGGAACCGTTTCAGGAACTGAGGCACTAAAGTTTGTCTAAGCACTTGGTCCTGTAGGTTTGTCTGGAATTCAGTAAACATCTGACAGCTTTTCTTTCCTGCGTAGGAGCCTAATTTTGTTAACAAGAGCAGACACTAATAAGACACATTACATACGTGTGGCTACAAAAGCTGTTTCTTCTCATAGAGGAGTATATTTGTCAGGGTATGTCACTGGGGAGTCAGAACAAATGTATGATAAAGGAGGAAAATGAATGCATGTGCAACGTCTCTGATTCCCCATATTAGAAAAGTTGGATTTAATTCAGAATGCTCAAATCGTGACAAGGCTAGATCCTGGTGGCTTCTCAGCTTTCATCATATTATCATCATTCTAGTCTAATTCACAAAGAAGCATTTGTAAGTACAGAGCTTCAACCAGAAATCCACTAGTATGATTTTTAAAAATTATCTTTAAGAAATATTCCCATCACAGCATGAGGCAAACACATTTATGTTCTCATTGTAATGCACAAATACTTTAATATAAATTGTTATATTCACCTCAATCTAGTGATTTTCAAATTTCATAGCTTTTTTGAAATTAATTTGTTATCCAATTAAGTTTTAACTTGATGTCACTTATTTTGTGTGTATGTGCTTTATTTGGATACTGACTTCACTGCTTCTATTTCTGATTTATTAGCAACTCCAAATAATTTTCTTCAAATTAGTATGATAGTATTCATCATGATAAAGTTGTAATCATATAAATAGCATCTTTTTTGAGCACTGTTACATTCTGGTGCTTTAAAATATTAGATTTAATTCTCACAGCAAGCTGCAAAGCAGACACTATTAACTCTAGTTTAGAGGTGAGGAAACTAAAAAAAGCTAAATGACTTAATACCACCTAACTCATAAATCAAATATCCAGCTCCAAGGGCTTCATTATACCTTCCCTCCAATTTCTTCAGAAAACACTTGCTTTCTTGTTGATACATCCGAGAATGAAGGTAATGTTAGAGTTTCATTGTACAGCTTCGTGAAAGGGACATTCCAAGGCAATGGTTTGTGTTCATTGAATTGTTATGCCATTTAGCGTTTTCTCTCAAAAATTAAATAGTTTTTGCCCAATTGAAGAGTCATTTTTCTGCCCCATATCTCTAGGTCATGAGACTGAATAAATGTGTTAGTTTACCATATAAGATGATCATAAGTATGTTAATATGTATGCTGTGTTCACATCCTGTATGTTTGGGAACACGTATAATCATTCCCACTTTTGGGGTGTGATTTCTTGGATGGTGGAGTTGGTAATGGAGGTGGAGGTGTACATGAGGGGTGATACAGATGATGGTTGAAATGATTGTCTTTGCACAAATTTAGTTTTGTTTAAACCCTGCTTATCTCAAGCTGTTGGCAAGAGCTTGTCGGGAACTTCTGACCCCCTGATTGGATGATGGGGGCCCAAGCTAGCATTAGTGTTCATTTTTGTTTTCTCTAGAGGGCTACGAGTATCATAAAATAATACATGTGTACTGTGCTTTAATGGTATTTAAATCTTTACTACGTGACAAATTTGGCATCATTGATGGCTTTACACTTACGGGAAATTTTTCTATCACTTGTAAATGGAAGCAGTCATTGTATGTAACATTGAAATATAGTTGGTGACCTAGGACTTCTTTTTTTTTTCCCCCAAATTTATATTCTCTAAACAGTTGCCTTGAATGGCTTGTCATTGAACGCAACATTGTACATGATGGTACCTTCTTCTCTAAGTTTCACATTAGGCAAAATGACCCCTAGACAATAGTCAAACATGATGTCTATTGTAGAAAGAGAAGGAATGACACAGATAGTTTTAAATATTTAATGCCAGGAAGTGGAGATGATTTTACGCAATCCAACGTATCTCACACTTGGAACAGTTTAATTAGGAACTTATATTAGACAATTTGAATTCCCCAAAGCAGGTGAGTTAAGATCACATTCAAAACAAAAACAGGTGGCAGGCTGGCATTTTCGTTCTCCTGCTGTAAGCAAGAAAAATTTCAGCCGGGATTTCTGACCTTAACATAAACCTCAATCTAGAATACAATTCAAATACTGTCATTTCTTGAAGATTTTCAATTACTTTCAAGTGAGGAGAGGTGAAAGGTTTTTTTCTTGGTACTCTGTCCCCAAATAGCTCATACTCTTCGTCCCCTGAAAAATCGGAAAGAAAATGTAAGTTAAAAAAAAAATTCGTTGAGACAGGAAAAAATGAAAGAGTTAGGAGGAAGAGCATGGAGGTGAGAAAAGAGGGGAAGGAGATGGAAGAGGAGAGAGACGCGGGAAGAAGTTGCATGTGGTAGAAGTGAAGCAAGCTTAGGTCAGTGAGAAGAAGGAAATGGGGGAAATCTTTAAAGGAGAAGAAAAGGAAACAGCAATGCAGAGGAAAGAGTTTTTTAAAACCAGGTTGTTGACATTTGGGACTAAAAATAAAATTTTAATATTGACATGAGTCAAAATGTCCAATAGCATTTCCATAATTGGGTTGGATAGATAATAGCTGGTGCTCAATCAATTAAAATTATATATGCTTGTATTGTTAAAATGTACAGGCAACAAGATACAGTAAAATATAAACTCATTTTATAAAGGACAATCTCCTTTTTAAACTGATTTTTCTATGTGCTCTGTCTTCTCTTCCTTTGGTCTTCTTATTCCTTAATGGAATTGTTTAATTAGCTTTGAGACATTGAAAAGTATACACTATTCAGGTTGTATTTGAGAGAAATGGTTAAGTAATCAGGATAGTAAAAAAACAAGGACTTCATACCTTGAAACAGATCTTATTTGGTTCAGATAGAAAAGTAGGGTTAATGCTATTATAGTCCTCTAATTCCCTCCCCCTCTCCCCCGATTGTTTAACTGTTTTCCAAGGGCATTTATTTGTAATCATTCTCTTTAAATTTTTTTTTTTTTTTTACTACCACAGTTGCTATCTAGTTGGCTTTAGTAGGCAAGTAAGGCCTTTTCTTAAATTGATGCAAAGGAGATCTCTAACTCTGGATTTTATAGCCACAACAAAGATATCTGTTGAGAATGAATTAACACTCTGAGATAATAAGTACATGTATCTCACCTTTAATGTAGATTGAAAAGAAATGTATGCATTCATCCTTTCATTTATAAAGTCATTTATTCAACAAATTTTTATTGAATGCTTTCTCTACAGAGAACATTGTAACATATTCTGGGGATACCGTGGTGACAGAAGATAGTCTCCATCCTCATAAAACTTAGTCTGGTGGACTAGGGAATGATTAATAAAAATAAAAACATGTAAAATTGCAACAGTGGGAAGTGTGAGGAAGAAGCACGTGATGCTGAGTCTTTAAATTGGAAGATAAAACTTTTTCAAGGAGACAAAGGAAAGAAAAACACTTGGCTCAAGTTGTGAAAAATTAGTTGATACTACGTAGGTAACATAGGAAAATGATAGCATTACAAAAGAAGGAACAGCAAGTGCAAAAACTGAAATAAGAACATAGTGGAAAAAAATGGAGGCTGAGATGGAGTGAGAAACACGTCAGGTGGGACTGGGATAGAAAAAATGGCATTTCAGTGAGGGTGCCAGATTTGAACAACAGAAACCAACCTAGCTAAGAAGCAGAAAATGTATAGGAAGGAAATTGGGTAGTTCTTGGTATCAAAATAATAAAAGAATAAGCTTACCAAACTAGAAAACTAGCCTTCAGGTAAAACGTAACCAAAAGCATGTGCTCAGGGACAGTTGATGGGGATGTGTCATTGGCACCGTGCCACCCTGACCCCACTGCCACCCTGAGACTCTGTGATGCTGCCATGAGCAGTGTCTGATTAGTCCCTCATCTTTGGGACGTGGGTCGGACATCTGATTTGCTGAGCCAAGGCCAAACGCATGTTCTTCAAGCTGAGAGGAAGGCAAGGGCAATGTCTTGACCATTTGTGTCTCGGGGTGTGAGCCAGCGCCCCTCTCTAACAGGCGCATACCTGGGGGAGACATCATCGCAGCGATTAGAAGACTGGCAGCAAAACGAACAAGAGACATGATACCCTCCACATTCTATCTTTTTGGTCCTCATCGGCCAAATACAGCATTCCTTCTCTACTCTGCAATTGATGTTCTCACCTAATACACTGTAGCTAAACCTCTTACAACCACAACATATAACCCAAATTCTTGACGTAGATTAGATTCAACTCCGAGTCCGGGATCTTTGTCTATAGACCAGACTTTCCCTGGCTCTGTTGTAATTACCTCCTAATGTTCTGCAACTGTAGGATTAAATTGGAATATAAACCATTGAAACCATACCAAAATCCTTGAGATGATGGAAATGGAAAGACAATAATAATATTTAATATTCTCTAATATCTATGCTATGGATATCCCTCTTGCCCATCCAGATACAGTCTTCATTCATCTGGACCACGTTCCATGCCCAGGAACCTGACCTGCATAAACTACCTCACTAGGCCCCTTCTCCGCCCTAGCTTCCAATGTATTTGGGCTAATAGGGAATTCAAGCAATAGATCGGAAAGAGGGTAGAAAATGAGGTTCAGCTCTTTATTTCCAGCTTGCCTCCTTATGTATTTACCTCATCGTGGTTGTGCCCTTGCAGCTGAAAGTTTCTGCATCTCCCAAGGTGGCCCTCTCTATAAAAGTTGTCTCTTGGATTCTGGCCATCTTTCTCTCCATCTGGCCTGGGGATGAAAACAGCTCTATTGTCACCAGCGGGAGGGTAGGTCATCATCCTTGTGTTTTCCATATTCCTTCCTATATCATTGTTACTAGTCATTTACTTAACTCTACTTGAGTTATCCTAATATGATCAATAATATATAATGTAATACACTTTTTCTTGGGGGACATATTTTACCCTTCTTTTGATTACTGCCACTTGAATGACCCTTGGATCAAATTAACTGAATGGCCCCTTTATTTTCTGATAATTTATATTCTACATACATGTATAATCACTGTTTTGTTCTCTGCTGAGAGAACATGGGCTCCCTAGTGGCAGAATGTATGACTAATGCAGTGGGAGTTACTGGCTTAATTGCTCTGTACCCCCAGATCCATCTGCGGTAATTTCCATTCGGTTTTCTTCATACCTCTAATATTTTGTGTATACTTCTTTTTCCTCTAGTTTTCCCCTGCATTATCATTAAAGAAGCCAAAATCATATTTGTATTAGCGTTGCTCAGAATTTGTCTTGGAATCTTCTATGTTATAGAATAATAAATCCTCTTCAAACCTCTAAATTGGGGCATAAAGGGATGTGTCGGTAGAGGAAGGAGCCCTAGATGGAGAATTCAAGTTCCAGCCCTGTTTTCCATTATTGTTATCTCAGATGCATAATTTGATCCCTCTGATTCTCAGTTTCCTCATTCATAAATATGAATAATACCCCATTTACCAGGATTTTATAGGAAATAAGTGAGAAAGTATTTGTGAATATACTTTGTAAATTATAAATCACTATAAAATATGATAATAGTTTGTATAGCACAAATTGATTTTTTGGTGCTTTGGAGTTCATTGGAAAAGTTTATTTCTGCAAAATAACTATTTTATAATAGCCCACCTTTGCTGCTAACTTAACAAACAAGGTTACCTGGCAGAGACAAATTACCCAAATATCTCAAGTGAAAACAGCTCTAATGTAATGCATTTTATTGATCTCATCCTAATCTTTTTTACACTGCTTTACTTTTAAATCCTTAATTATCTTTCATCTCTATCTTAAATATGAGAAGGAATCTAATTGTTTGAGAGAGAAAAAGATTCAGAACCAAAAGAAAAACATTAGATTTGTATTTCACTTGTATTCCTTTATATGCAGTAAAGAATCACAGTTTTGTAAGAATCAGGGTCCTTCAGAGCAAGCTCATCTTTGCTCTGTAGCTACTTTCTTCTCAGTTGGTTCATTACTGTGTTAATTGTTCATACCAAACTGGAGAGAGTATTTATTTAAATTAGATGTTGCACATTTTTAAAAGCAGGCATCATATGATACTACAGTGAGTTTAAACTAACAATCATCTGTGTGATAAAAAACATGGACCGTTCTGTGTCTATGTTTAACAAACATCATTTCTATTTGAGAGTAACCACAATATGAAATAACAAGCATGAATTGCATTTAAAACACCATTGTATTTAGCACCCCAGGCACACTGGAGTCTTAGATGAGATTTAAGTATGTGTTAACAAACCCCAACATGCAGGCACATATATAAGGATTCAGGTGTAACTAGAGCCGTATTGTGTTACCTCTTCCTTCACCTCCCCCACACCTCTCATTGGCTTAGAAAAAGAGCAGGACCCAGTTCCGTAACTGGCCCTTCATGATTCTAAATGGGCACCTCTCTTAATCACTGAGTTTCCAAAACAAGCCTAAGCCAGCTGTTGCAGTGTATGCCCCTGGCACAGGAAATGGCATGGTACCCAACTGATATCAGTAAGAACCACTCAAAAGATGGGGTGGCTTTTACCGTCTTGAATAACTACCTACAACAACACATGTGTGTGCTGCTTGTCAGAACTGTGATTTTGTGAACAGTGAGTTTCTTTACTATTTAAAGCTGTTTAATGTAAGTTTTCTGTAACTTCAATTAAAAGTAGCAATTATCTGGTGTTCCTAGATATTTGGAGTAGGGGGTCTGTAGGTTCTAAGAGTCTGACGTATTGCTACAGCCCACTCCCCAATTATTCTTCAAATCAATACAATCGGTGGAGATTCCACAACTCCAGTGGAACTGCTTTTGTAAGGGTCATTGATTATTTCTCCTTTAATCAAATCCAATGTATGTTTTTGGTGTGTTTTTTGTTTGTTTAAATTTTTTGTTGTATTGACTAGCTAGGAGTGTTTGATAGAGTTGACCATACGTCACTCAGAAATATTTCCTGGCCTTTCTGGTAGTTTCTTCTTCAGATACCCTTCTTGCCTCGTTGACCCCCTTCTTAGACTCTGCTGGCACCCCTTTTCTCTAAATGATGCCAATTCTCTTATCATAGGTATCCTCTTCTCTCTCTTTTTTTTTTCCCTGTCATCACTTCAGGGTGATCTCATTCACTTAAATGCCATCCACATACTTTCGCATGTATAAATACAGCCAAGATATTTTTACTGAGTTTTTGATATTTCCACTTGGATAGCTCATAGGCTTCTAAGTTTAGCCTATCCCAAATCGAAATCATGATTTATTTATTTTTTTTGGTCCTTCAAAGTTAATCTTTCTCTGAGTTTTAAGAACTGGAATAACCATCTCCCCAGTTATCTTAACCCTCACCTTTCTACTCGCCTAGGCAGCCCATTACCTTCTTGTTTGTTGTGTATTTTCTGTCCTCCCATCTATTTACCACACAGGGCCAATGAGAAAGTTTGAAAATAAAATAATTTATTATCAACTCACTTCTTTCCTTCAGTGGTTTCCAGAGGATTTGTAATAAATGCTATCAGTTCTTTCAGTGACTGAGAAGGAACTGCATGACCTGCTTCCCACTTAACATGTCCAGCCTCACTCTGCTCCAGGCATCCAGCCATCTGTCGTGCCTGCCCCACTCAGCCCTGTTCTTACCCTTGTATTTTTCAGTTTATGTCTCTATGCCTGAAAAAAAAAATTCTTCCATTTCTTTATACGATTTCTCTCATTCTTAATGTTTCAACTCATGCATCTCGTCCTCAGCCAACCCAACACAGAAAAGGTACTGGTTTTTTACTCTCCACCATAGCACCTTCTTATTTTCATAACTAGCATTACTTACCACTTGTAGTTATTGCATTATGTGTCTGCCACCAGTACCAGGCCTGGGGCAGCTCCGCAAAATGCCAGGACACCTCGAGGCCTGCTGCCACCTGCCAGCTCCCTTAAGGTTCAGCCACTCATAAAGGCTTGTGAGGTACACAAGTGGGGTGAGGCAGGGTCTCAGGGAATGGCAATGTTTTGGTCACCAGGTTAATGTACATTCTGGTTTGGTATTAGTGCTGAGCCTGAGGCTACTCAGCAAAAGTCTCAGAGCACACAGAGGCCAGTTTCCTCCCACCTGGAGTCAGTAAATTGGATTCGGATAGTTTTCCAAGAAAAAGCACAATGCAGACACGGCTGGCTGCTCCTGGAGAAAGTGCCGCAGGTGTTGGGGAAGTTGGGTGGGGCGGGGTCTTAGCGAGTCAGCAGGGTGGAGCTGCGGAGCTCACCAGGCCAATCAGATTCAGATTTGGCCATAATCGTGGGGGGCGGGCTTAACACAGGGAAGATGGCGCCCGGCTGGACGGGAGGACTCCACACAGGGAAACTGCCAGCTGTCCTCCAGCCCCTGTTCCAAAGCCACACAACTCAGTCCATCCCCCTGACACCCTCCTAGTCACTGTTCCTCAGCTGGAACCCAAGGTGAGTGCCTGGGAGTGAGAGAGTCTGTGCACGGGCCCTTTAAGAGGACACCTGGGTTTCCTGTCACCTTCCATCGCACCTGGATGGTCATAATACCCTCTGGTTTTCATATAAAGATGGTGCGGAGTATCCCCTTCCCGGAACCAGTACTCTGGGTTGGGGAGGCCAGTGTGGGGCCGGGGTCCTTCACTCCTCTGTGGGGATGGGGGACTCTTCCAGGCCCAGCGACTCCTCCTGGTTCTCAGCCGCCACTCAGAGGTTTGGGGTCAGCCAGTTCCAGGTCTCTGCCCCTCCTACCAGTCTTGGTGTGGCTTCTTCTTTAAATCCTTAATCTTAAACCTCTATTCAGCCAGACTTTGGATGGTTCTCCAGGTTGATCATTCTATACTTCAGTGGTAATTTTAACTTACAGAAGGAGCAGGCACAATGTTTATCTACTCTGCCATCTTCAGTACTCTTATCTTTCTGGATGTATATATTTCAAAGAGATGGCTCCTAGGTCCTTGAGAAAGACATTCCAGGGTTGTAGAAGATTTGCATGTCAATGGGGGAGAGAAAGGATTTACAATTGCAAGTTTTCTAAAGCAAATGCTCTAAGAAAAGGGAGGCCAGAGGGCCATAGTCAGGGTTGGAACAAACAACCGAGTTTTCTGGAAATGTTGCACTTTCTCAGGCAGATATTTTAAGGGAGCTGGGGTCATCCTCAGGGCAAGGCCTTGAGCTGATAGTGGTCATACTAAAGTTTGGCCATGTCTGTGTGTGTGTGTGTGTGTGTGTGTGTGTGTGTGTGTGTGTGTGTTGGGGGTAATAGAATGGAGTCATTTGTGCCAACAGTATGCAGTTCTTAGTCCCTCCTTTTGTTCATTAGAAAGAGTATATACATTGCTTGAAAAACAATAATTGTCATGTCACGGTGTGTGTAGCCGATGCTTCCAACCACTGGGCAATTCAGAAGAGGCCAAAGTGCCAGGGGAGTCATCTCAGGGGTGATGATGTACTTAAGGGACCAAAGCATGACCATTAGGACCAACATAAAAAAGCCAAATCCCTAAGGAGTCCCCTAAGCCATCCAGTGAGTTGAAGAAACCATTTAAAATGACAGTCAGACTTGTCGTTTTCTGGAGGGGTGTACGTGATGTTGCTGCTTCTCAGGCATGTGCCTCTGCTGCAACTAATTCTTGACAGATTTCTTTTTGACGCTTATTTACAAATATGCAGCTTTGGGAACCCACCGGTGTTTCATACAGTCATTTAGTGACACTCAAATACTTCATGGGTTAATGAAAGAAGTTGGTCCTAAGTTAGCGATAGACTCTTCCAGTTCCAAGGCTAGCTTTTCTAACACCGTTTGTAATCTTAAAGTGTTTCTCCCAGCACAGGGGAGGGCTAAATGATGGTAACGGTAAGACACCAAGACTAGACCCAAGTGTGCTCAGCTTGGCCTGAGCCAGCGGCTTCCCCCAGGATCTATTTGAGGCTGCTGGAATGTGGCAGTGGTTTGTTTCTAATCTTTCCCTTTGGGGAATTTTGTCTTGCATAGCCTTTTGAGGGGCAGCATATGCCACGTCACAGTGGCCCATCTGGTGGGCTGAAAGTACTTTGTATGCTTTATGACTGCATGAAAAATAATATCCCTTAAGAGCATAGCAAGGTTGGTTACTACACTTAGTGGTTGTAACAGACTCTTGAAGGGCTAATTGAGAGTAGGTTCTAAAGGATGGGTTGTACCATCGATCTCCCTGCTGGGTGTTTTGGTCCTATGTAACTCACAATTTCTTTTGCCTTTATCCTTTACTTGTATCAAGTAAGTGATATTGACATCACGGGGCCATTGAGGGAGAATGTTTTCCCTGAGGGGGTTTGGGTTTCAGTTTCATGAAAATAGAGCACACCTCATCATAAAGACAGGGAGCATTTACTGTGTCCATATGGTGACTGTATTCATTAGCCTGATTTCCAGTAAAATACCACATTTTGAGGGTTAAAGAGACCACATCATAGTCCCAGTCTAGAGAACCACTAGGGCATTGTTGAGTGTCATTCTGAAAGGGAGACTCACCCAGCTGAGTGTGTATTATGTGTCCTGCCAGAGCCACATCTAAAAGCATAAGTGGGCAGATATTAAGGGGATACCAGTTTTAGAGCTAAGAGTAGGTACAATAAATGTTTAATTTGAAATAAGTTCACTCTTATTGTAAAATAATGGTACTGAAATAGTTAACAAATTACATAATACATCCTTATTTTAAATTTTCTTCAAAATTATACCAATTGAAAATATTTTTATTCATAAACTTTTTACTCTTTTAGTCCACTTGATCTCTTCCTGATATAAGATCGCTTTCACAAATAGAACACTAAATACAAGAATAAAATAGTAGCTCTGTGTAATCAGCTGGAACTATGTTAGACATCTAAGGACAAAATTTATAGCCTTGCAGTTTTATTTATTTATTTTTAATTTTTTATTTTTTTAAAGATTTTTATTGGGGAATTGAGGGGATGGGAACAGTGCTGGGGAATTGGGTGAAGGGGAACAGACAAGTTGCTGCTGTTTTGTTCTTCAGTCTAGTTGTGGAGGACGTTGCTTCACTGGCCCAAGTTGGCACCATCATTGCGCTCTTCTCTGGTGAGGCAGATCAGTCGCCGGCTTCTGGACGGCCGCTCACTGCGGCTGCTGGCCGCTCACGCTGGCTGCTGGCTACACACGGTAGCCCATGGCAACCCACTGCAGCAGGGGCTGCAGCCCACACCGTCCCTGGCGACTCACGGCAGCCCAGCTCCAGGTTGAGCTGTTGTTCAGCATCTTAGCTGTAGAGGGCAGTGTCACTGGCCCTCATATGTGGGATCCAAACCGGGGCCCTCTGGCGTCCTAAGCCAGTTCTTAACCATCGCGCCACTCGGCCGGCCCAGCAGTTTTATTTTTGACATTATTTTTAGATTGTAATATATGTGAAGATACATTTACTAGAGTTATATCATTTTTGTATTTTTATGTACACTTTAATTGACTTAATGGATGTTACTTAGAAAATACGGTACTTAGCAGTACCTCATATGAGGTGCTGCTAAGTATATTCTAAGTAACATAGTATGTAGTATAATATTTCATACTTTGTACAAACTGCAAGAAATTGTCCCCCAAGAAGGGATAATTTTACTTGTTCCTAAACATACTGCTGTGTGAATAACTTCATAAGTAACAGGTCCATTCTATTTTTTTCTTTTCCTTTCTTTTGTTCTGTTTGACAAATATTTTACTGAACAGCTCTTTGGAGATAATATATTCTGTGCCAGAGTTTTTTTTTCTTTGTGACGATCTAGGTTCAAAGTCAATGCATATAGTGTCCTTTTTACCTTGGGCCCCCAAATTCAAGAGATTTATTTGTATTGTGCCAGGAGCCCTCAAAGAACATACAAGGGCTCTTTTCTTGTAAAATCCCTGATGAATTACAAACACTGACAAGAATTTATCAGCACGGTGTTAAATTGCCTGTTGAAATCTACTAGTTTAAGATCAGTACTCTTGTTCTCCATCAATCTTCTTCTCTACTTCAGGTTTCCTAATATATCATAGATTCTCCAAAGAGGAGATTGTAGAAAATACCTTGAGAGGTCTTTAGTCCTTCCATGCACAGAGACTAGATTTTTTTAAGCCATTTGGATTTATCATGGGTTTTTAAGCACTGAAGAAGGAAATTCTAAGACCTCAGCTCAATATTTAACATATTTGCTCAGGGTATGTTTTTCAGGCTGCAACTGAAACTTTTTTTTTTTTTCTAGCATGTGGGAAATGGAAGACATGCTTATTCTCCTTCTCTTCACATGCATTACATATTGAGTTGCCCAATAAGCAATAGTTGATAATGTCAAACTGAACAGGACATTAAACAGTTTTTTGTTATGCTAATATATTTGGCTTTACTGAAAACAAAAAAATCAATGTAGCATGTATTTAAACTTACTCCTTAGGATCCACATATTTAGCTTTTATGAATTTACTTGCTTCCAAGAAAACACCAGTTTACATACTCTCTCAAATTGCAGTTAAATGTTTCTAATCCATCCATCATTACATGTTATTTTTACTTTATTTACTTAGAGTGGAGCAACACATCAGCCCTTGAGATGTTACCTTCCATGCCTTAAAGACTAATGTATAGGAATTAGAGAGAGGTGGAGGAAGTGGGGGGGGGGGAAGAGAGAGAGAGAGACAGAGAGAGAGACAGAGAGGAAGAAAAAGAAGAGAAAATCAGATTAAGAAATAACTCCTGTCCATTAGAAGCACCTGATTAAAAATTATGGATTAAGTATATGATAGATGAAAAAAAGTCATGGTTATGCACAGCTTCTCAAGCAACTCTAAGAAATGTCTTATTGCTATTTTTTTTTAAAGATTTTATTTTTTTAGAGCAGTTTTAGATTTACAACAAAATTGAGAGGAAGGGTCAGAGATTTCCCATGTATCTCCTTCCTCACACATGCGTAGCCTCCCTCACTATCAACATCACTCACTAGAAAGGTTTTTTTTTTTTTTTTCCACCAAGGATGAGCCTACATTGACACGTCATAATCACCCAGAGTCCATAGTTTTCATCAGGTTTCACTGCTGGTGGTGTACGTTCTATGGGTTCGGACAAATATATAATGACATGTATCCATCATTATATCACTGCTTTTTTAACTCAGTTAACACTTAAATCTTTACTAGTGAGGTAGCTTTGTAATGTGTCAACTTGACAGTTGAACCATATTTTACAGAATTCCCTTCCCTGTATATTTCTTGGTAGGGTGAATTACAAAAACGTTTTTGTGTGAGATTCTGGTGGGAAAAGTGATGCAACAGCCATTCTGTGGCTCTCACAACTTGTTGCTTATCTGCTGGGTCACCTCATTTTGGTGCGGGGCAGAGGCCAAGCCCACAATTGTGCCATATGCTTTTGAAATTCCTTTGATTCTTTGAGTTCTGCACCCGGTGTGTCTTCTGCATCCTGATGAAAAGTGCCAATGTCTTGTTCTGTTTTATGAACACACGTATATCAAGGTCAGGAACAGCTAGAACTGACAGAGGTTTCAATCTGTCCTAATTTTAGATTCTAACTCACACTTTTAGGCTCCATATTGTCCCTGGTACATCCATCTATACACTTACCAACGGCCTACTCTGTGGACTTCAACTTCGGCACAGACCTGATGATGACAGCATTACATAGATTGCTTTCCAGTTCCCTTGCTGCATAAAGTAAATCTCTGAGAGAAATATGCGTGTGCATATATTATATACACACTAGAAGTTTGGCTTCTGTGGTTAAACAATTCTGATAAAAGTTGCTTATATTTCGTCAAATATTTTCTCTGAAGCTTTTTAACAATTTCCCATAAGAATAGAAAATATGTACTAGAAATATTTGACAAGGCAAGCATAGATAGTATTGATAAGAGCCACCAATAATAATAATGAGAGCAGAGCTAACATTTAGTTATACTCTCACAATGTGCCAAACACTCTCCATTCCATCTCTTTGAATCATTGTAACTAAGAATTTGTAGTCGGTACTATTATTATTTCCATTTTGCAGATATGAACTGATATTTATTGAGCTTCAGAGCCCAGGGCAAAATTTTAGAGTCTGACGTTTTGTCTTCTACAATATAATCTCTCATTTGAACATTAACCTTATTGGGTGACGTCAGGGGAGCCTTACAAATAGGAACCATTTATCACTGTGAAATGGTGAAAGAAAAAAAAATGTGTAAAATTTACAAATCAGTTTTAAAGTTCAAAAACTGAGTAGTAATTAAGCATAAATTATATTTTATCAATATAATACCAACAAATTTATATAACAATATAACAGTACCATATCACAATTGTATATATTATACCACATAAAATATTAGCATATAGCAGTTCAGTAATATAATTGAATCCTTTGCCAGTACATCCAGTAGTAAAATATGAGACTTAGTATTTTATGATATGCAAAATATACTAAAGGCAACACTATAGAGCTAAACTTTAAAAACAATACTCACATAGAGGATATCTCAATTGTTTGATATTTCAGTTATTGGACGATTCGTACTTGGAGGAATTAGCTAGACCATCTTACCTAAAACTTTTAAATTGTGAGATATTTCAGAGTAGGGATTATATTGTATTTTATACTGTAATCCCCTCTCTCCAATATGCTAATGCTTGACTCATAGTAATCATTTATATAAGTGTTTGGTGGTTTATTAGTTTTCAGTTTTAGTTTTTTTCCACAAATGGAGGTTCTGACAACATATTACATAAGATTATTTCAGTAATAAATGTGATGTTATATAGTAGGAGTGTTTTGCTTATTTAATTATATCCCCTCTAAATGCAAAATGGATTTGGGATAAGTTTTTTAGAATTTGTAAGATGGAATACAAACATACTTGTATTCCTGTTGTTTTTCTTAGAGGTCTGGTTTTCTGACTACCAAATTGTCCACCATTTGATTACAAATAGTGAGAGGTCAGTCAAGTGTCCGACTGGTGAGAATAAACTAAGAAGTTATTCAGTGAAGATGATAATGATGTGACTGATAAAGACATGTTATATAATATTTCTATTGATTGTAGTCTGGAAAAAATAACTGTAAAAGAAAGCAGGAAAGATTGAATTTAATAAAGCATGCCTAGGTCTAGAGGTGCTTTTTAGATATTATTTAATATAGCATATTTATTTAAAATACAGGATAGTTATATTTAATTTAATCTATTTCTAGAATATTATCAAATAAGATATCAAATAAGATTTCCCAGATTTCTGTAGAAGCCTCGTATTTATGTGATTCAAATTTGGAGCTGAATTACTTTGGAAAATTCCATCTTTGTGTGTGCGTGTGTGTGTGTGTGTGTGTCTGTGTGTCTGTACACCCCATTCTTTTTAATGGCTGTCAGCTGGGTATCAGTTCCTAGTGGCTGGTTTCTGATCCAGGCATGTGCCTCTGTCCAAATTCAAGCCACAAGGGCCTGTGAAATTCTTTTAATGCTTCAGATTTCTCTAACTTCTCTTTTTGCCACTGGCCAGAGAAAATTTCTACTTTTCATGTGCCCATGTAATTAGATTAAGCCCACCCAGATAATCTCGATTTTGCTACATAGTGTGATAATCACGGGACTAGTATTTCATCATTCACAGATTCCACCCACCCTCCAAGGGGAGGGCAAGAGTCGTTGGCAGCCATTCTTAGCATTCTGTCTGCCACAGAAATAATTTTCGTATTACTAGGTTGTCCCATAAAGAGTCTTGACGAGAGCTTTATGAAAACCTGCCTTGAAAGGAAGTGAATATGTCACTAGGCTTATTTAGATTTGTTCTAAAGTTCATGTGATTAATTTTCATTTGAAACACAGGCTTTTTTTTTTCTTTAAACAAGGTATGATCATATTTTCAGATCTTTCCACAGCATTTCATTTCTGCAAATCTTATCACTCTCTTCTAGAAAAAATACATCCTGTAATTCTCATAAATTATTGATATGAAGTTCTCTTTGTGTTCTTGAAAGTGCTTTATGGAAGCCTATAGCTATTGTAATAAGTGGTGGGATTTACTGGGTGATAAGTATAAATAATAATAATAATAATAATAAAAAATCTAGCAGAGTATAATTTGGAAGGTTATATTCCATTGTCCAGATACATTGTTCAGATACTAGGTTTTATGCTTCTTTATCTCATCCTTTTTATCTTTTCCTTTTTGACATAAGTAGAGTAAAACGCTCCCTGCTTATCACAAAACACAGCCAGTGAAGAACTGTTTAAACTTACTGTTTAGCTGTAACAGCCCCACCGCAGAGGTTAAATATGCAGTAATTATATTAACGATGCCAGGTTATTCTGACTTGGATTGAAGAAAACGCCCAAGTCCTCTTTAATGACGTCGATGTATATTGGTGTCACGCTAATGGCTCACTAGAGTTTTGCATATTATTTTGCTCAAACCTTTTTCTACATTCCCCTCCAGCTGGCATCCTTCATCTTTTTTTGTTTTTTGTTTCTGTCCACTTCAAATCATTCTTTCATTCAGTTGTAGGAATTGAAATGCCCAAAGTTCATTAAGCACTCTTTGAAGCACTGGAAATAACTACAGGGGGCAAGCACCTGTTTTCGTGAAACTCAAGAGTCTGGGGCCCAGAAAAATTGCTCGTCTTTTTAATGAATTTTTAAATATATCGAGATACGTCCAGGAGTTAGCATGGAGACTCTTTTCCAAGTAGAACCATAATGTGTTATTCGTATTTCATAATTTAAAAAAATAGGTATTATAATTGTGCTAGCAGCAGTAGGGAGAGACTGATATAGGTGGCTGAGTGCTTTTCCCTCAGTCCCCTGACCGGTTGGTCGTCTACACTGGGTGGGGAAGGCACAGCCCTGGGAGATGGTGTCAGAGGCCCTAGGTGTGACGCGGCATCTAGGAGGCTCAAGCTGCATACTTCACTTTGACTCTGCCTCAACACTTTCTTGAATATATTTATTTCCTTGGGGAAATAAAAGGGAGCTTTATTTTCTTCATTCAGTATGTCCTTTTTTGCATCATTTTGCAAACTTGAAATTATTTAATTACCTACAATTGTTTCTTTATTGCACATCTTTACAATTGGACCCTAAACTTCATGATTTGGGCTTTGAGTCTGTTTCTTTATCAATGAATGTCCCAGACCTAGCACCTCACCAGGCAAAGAATAAGCAAGTGTTCAATAAATATATGTTGGCTGACAAACCGACTGAATTTTGAAAATGCTTACTGCAGGACAGTGTGGTAAGAATAAAGTAATGCTTGTGAAAGGTTTTGATAAAACAGACATGATTTAATATTGTGTCTCAAAACATAAGTAATGTGTTGTTTAGGGTAACATTCCATCCCATAATAAGAAAGACAAATATCATATGATCTCACTTATACGTGGATTCTAAGGAACTGAATGGATGGGAGAAGTGGATGGAGATAGTCTCAGAGACACAGAGGAAG
>NW_017731748.1:508177-550187 GCF_001890085.2 Hipposideros armiger
TGGAATTGTAATAGATAAGCATGATATCGGGGGTGGGAGGGCAATAGATGGGGGGAGGGGGGTTGTTACCTGGTGAGGGTGAAAAAGGGTAACTATTGCATTGTTCTGTACACCTGAAACTAACAATAAAAAAAAATAAGTAGACTGTGAAGACAGGACCTTTCAACAAATTGCTTTTTGTTTACTTAGTGGCTTTTCAGACTATATTTTATTATCTAAGAGAATGCAAAATTCAGTGGATAATCAGAGGCTTATTCTTGAATACGCCATTCTCATTTTTTCTCTGCACATTCCCTACTGAGTTAGTCAATCCCAAACTAGAAGAGTTTGTCACCTGAGATTTCCTATGGAATGCTGATTTCCCCAGGACTTAGGTAAACTATATTTACAAGGCTGGCATTCGCTCAAAGTTTAGCATCTTCACAATTTTCACAATTTTACTTTGCCTGTATTATTTCAAAATTATTTAGCAGATTTTGATGAGAGGTCAAAGTTGTTAACCCCAGCTACCTACTTCAAACCAGAACGTCTTATCTTTTCACTTTCTTTTTATAGAATTTCTGCAAACTTAGATTCCAATTTCTATTGTATTATCTATAGGACCTCCTGATAATTATTATTCAGCTGCAAATTAAAGTACAGTTTTGATCAAAGTAATTGTAATTTGGAGCACGGCCCTATGATAGAACAGTTCAAAGGATAATTTCTTGCTAACTATGTAACAGAGGTTGACAAAGTTGATTAAGAAATTATCAGAATCTGCTTTCCAACCATGAATTAAAACCTTCGCAATTATAGTGCTTGATATGGTGTGCCTTCGATATAACATATAGTTTATAAATTGCATAGCAGAGCACTGAACTATAAGTAAAATGGAATTTTTATGTTAAGAGGCTGTAACAATTTCGCAAATCTAGATATTTACAAGAGGCACGGTTACATTGCAGAAGTTGTGCAGCTATACAATAAATCCTATGTTTTTCTCTGAGATTCAATATCACCTTGTTTTTGTGTTCTTCATATACTTTTATCACACATTTCAGTGTCTCTGAAGCACTTGCAAAGGTGAGCTCTTCCGTTTTCAAAAGTGCTTGCTTTGATCATAAATCACTGCATCCCTGCAATCTAAAGTCTTTATCTGTTTATCCAGCGTTCCACCCTTTTTCACTGACCAAAACCGTTTTTTGTATAATCAGCTTTATGTTCTGCTGAACAGCGAGATGCTTATTTGTGTTTCAGGCAACGTTCTATCGGATTGATATTTAAATGCAGTGCAGTGAAGGGGAAACTGGCTGGTTTGTGGTCATGACTTCGACTGTTCACCATCGTGTCATAAATCCATAATTCTAATTCTGTTCTGCTCAAAGGAGTCAGCTGAACATGAAATTTCAAAAGACTACTGATTAGTCAGGAAAAATGAATGGAGTATTAATTTTAATAAAATGTGATGATGGAGGATTAGGTCTCCCAGTCTAATTACATTGATTACTCCTTAGCATATGTTATTTACACGATTGTATTTACTAGCATTTTATTCTTTCTTTGAGGTATTCGACTTCATTCCCATAACCCTAATCTATAAGAGAATTCAATTACTCTTAGAGTCAAAATCTTTAATGTTCTCCCCACACTGTATTTAAGAAGAAAAACACAGTTATTAACACAGAGTATTAATGTAAAGTGAAGCCCATGGCATTCATTAAGAGTATTTCCTAATGATAATACTACTGCTAACAGTAATATATTATTTTTTTATCATAAACTTTATGAATTAGAACTTTGCACATTTTCTCCTAGATAATGACCACATGTAATGGAAGGAAATTAAGTAATGAACATATACCGTGGGTGATCAGCAGGGAAACACATCCTAGTAAAGAAACCTATTAAACTGCAGGAAATTATCTCGCTAGGGAAGTTGCACCAGGCTTACTGCTTAAGTCATGTAAAACTGGACCAGAAACAAAGAGCCATAGAAACTACACCAGTGGGATCAATTCTGCTTTAGCAAGGAGAGAAAGTAGGTGATGTAACGATGGCCCTTCCCCCGTTCCTATAAACATTGTTATCTTGGATCTCAGACAGTCCCCACCTTTACACTCCTGGGTTCTACACAAGAATCACATGGGTCTCTTACCTCTCCTTTGGACATCTTGACAATGTAGACTTACAAAAATTTATGTAACAGTGATAATTGTAAAATGTATTAATGCATATATTTTTCTTTCCTGCACAATTTAACCTTTCAGTGACATGAAAAGGAATTTAAATTTATTATCGAAGATACCACACATAGGAATATAGATAGCACATGTCCTATTACTTTGTTCATGGAACTTAACGTATCAGTGATCAAAAGAGAAGTACAGTAAGACCTTGGCTTGCGAGCATAATTTGTTCCAGAAACAAACTACACGTATTGCAAGACATCGCTCGTTTATCACGTTAAAATGTATTAGAAATGCTTGCTCGTCTTATGGAACACTTGCAAATGACGTTATTCCCAATCCAAGGTTTTACTGTAGTTAAATATCCCAGTTGCTGCAAAATAAAGGCTGATATCGTAATAGAGGAGACATATTTGGACTTGTGTAGCTAAAGTTTGGAGAGAGAATTAGGGAAAACAACAACAAAAGCAAAACAAAAGCTGGATATTTCTGAGTGTAAAAATAATGCATAGATCATAGCACTTATTCATATCATTTTGATCTTAATATATTGAGAATTTTAGAAAATAGTCATCAGTTTGGTGAATTGACCTTGTATAGAGCAAGTCCAAAAACCAGCAGTGAGTTGGGGACAAAACTTATAGAGTCAGCCAACTTTGTTCTTACTTTATGTACTTGCATTATTTCCTCCTTCAGTAAATATTTTTGAGTGTCTGTGCTGTACCAGGCACTAATTTTGTCCTTAAGCACATGATACACCATGGAAACCAAAAATGAACATAGCTCTTTTTTTTGGTGGCAGTTGGACGCTAGTGAGAAAGGGCATGAACTGAAAAAGTCACTGCTGAGTGTATGAGCAGTGACCTCCCCTACATGCTGTGAGGGAGAATCACCGAGTCCTACAACAACATTCGGCGAACTTGCTAGCCGTGGAGAAAGCAGGGTGGGTGGCCAGGATATGAACTAAGAGATGAACATGTGCCACCAAGGTGACAGTCACCCAGGAAGCAAGAGGCAGGCTGTGTTCTAAACAGGCAACGGCATTTGCTAGGATCTTGTGGAAAGTGGGAGGTTACAAACTCGATAAATTGAAAGAAGGCGTAGCGTACAGATACAGACAACCAAGACAGGAGCCTGGCCAAGTGGGTGGGACAGAATCCATGGTGGGGGTGGGAGCTCAGGTGGTTCAAAGATCAAATTTGCATTTTGGAAATGGCTCTTCAAATCCCATGGGGAGAAAGATAGTGGGGGTTAGGGAGGGTGAGGGGGGAGGTCAGTTAGTAGGCTACTAGGCCAGCGCTGTAAATCTAGAAAAAATGAAGTTTGCCTGATCTAGGACATTGGTAATGGATATTTCAAGGATGACATTTTTAAAATAGTTGGGAATTTTTGATGAGTTGGATCTACAGGTTGAGACAGAGGTCATGGGAGAGTACTTAGTTTCTAGTTTGCACAACTGGATGGATACTGGTGCTGGTCACTCAAACACTGGAAGATAAACCATTTTGAGAAGAAAAGCTATGGATTTGGTCATGAGTATGAATTTTAGATATTTTGAGATATCCAAAGGAAAAATCTTGTATCCTTACAAAATCGTTCTTTCTCTTAGTGGCTGCAGGTTATACGATAATGCTGTTTGCTTTGTGTCTGAATTTTTTTTTTTTTAAGCTGAGCCATCCTGCTACCTGTTGGCAGCTCAGCAGCTGCTCAGCTTGGGCTGGACTTGAACCACTGTTGCTCAGAGCTCAAACTCTTGAGCGAGCTCTTAACCAACTGAGCCACTCGGCTGGCCCTTGTGTCTGATTTTTAATAAAATTATTTGGTCATTGTAACACATTTTACTACCCACAGAATCTAAGACAAGAAATAATTCATGCTTAACTTATTCTGAAGTTGTTAATATTTACTTGAATTGAAAGACCTCCAACACTAGAACAATCCTTAATGTAAAATTAACATTTAATAGTATAAACAAGGCATTTCAAATTTTAGCTTAAGGATTTAGCTATGGTCCTATAATGTATTAATTTCAGCTCATGATTTACTGTTTCCAAGAAAAAATAATTATATGATACAATATGACATTTTGAATTTATAATATGCAAATAAGATTCTATTTTTATAATCAAAGGCTGAAATCATTAATATTAACCAATTTCTATTCCATTTGCTACTATAACATCTATCATTATTAGAATATTTAAAACTGCATATGGCATATAACAGTGCTTTGTGATTAACCATAATTCTGAAAAATATATTACAAATGATAATATTCACATGATAGCATACAAATGATAGAATCTTCTATTTCAGTAGGTGAACTCAGAGTGTAGAATTTTTTGAAGTACATTTAGAATTTCAAATAGAACTTACTGTTTGAACTGACCTGAAGACCTGGCTAGAATTTTGGTTGAAGAAAGCCACTTAATTTTGTTGTATGTTTTGGGAGCAATTTAGAGGTTAAAATTATTTCAAGCTCAAAACATATCAAGAACTTGTCCAGGGCTCACCTAAAGCTTTGGTTTAAGCATGGCAAACTCTAAAATGTGCTTTGAGGTAAGAAATTAAGGCTAACAGGACCTTGATAAGCACACTAGATTGATGTTACTCTCAGAACACCTGGATGACTCAGAGGCCGAGAGAGACTATATTATAAGAGGATTGTTTCTTACCATTTCCCAGTAAATACATAAACTGAGCTTCGTGGTTTTTGACTCAAATGCCAGACGTCAGGAAAAAGCCTGTTTTGCCCATGTTAGACGAAGAATATAGGAAGTCGCTTGTATCATTAAGTCTTTGCACGTTATCATATTTTATTTTTACTACATTTTATTGCTTTGTCTAACTCAGTCTGAACCAAAGATTAGTGCTTCAACTTTTCAAGTTACCCAAGTTTCCCTGTGATGCTGGATTGTAACCTGAAGGCAATCTCTACACCGCACCAGTGTTAGCCACATTGCACTGGACCCTGGCTTCCTGGTGCTGTGCCTCCGTCAATGGGAAGTGAATGATAATGACAGTAGGTAGCAATAGGGTGAACCCTGGAATACTTGGAAAAGACAGGAAGTAATGGCTGTTGTTCTATGGAACTGTGAATTAGAATGATCTTTTCTGTAATTCAGTGATTACCACAGTTGGAAGATATTGAACACATCTTGGATCTGGGCCAGTAGACGTTAATATAGTAAGATTTACTGAGTAAAAGGAACCTTTATGCTGTGTCCATTCTCTCAACAATATTTAGTAAACATCCACTAGGGAGAAGATAGTACATGATTTGAGGCACGTGGAGATAAATCAAATGAACCTTCTGTCTTCTAGGAGCTCATAAAGGATGCAGACAAGTGAAGTGCAATGTGCAATCAAAGGCAAAGGTGCAGCACAAGAGAAGAGCTTGATATGGGTCGTGCATGTAGAGTAGGTCGAAAGGCCAAGGCAATACTGGGGAAGGAAACGTTACTTTCAGGAGTGAAACGGGAAACGGCTTATGAGGCACGTGGAATTTGTGGTGGGTTCTCAGGAACATGTGGGGTTTGAATATGACAAAAAGGAATAACGGTTCTAGCAGAAGGATGGACAGAGTCCAAAAGATGGAAAATGACAGGAGAAGGATGGTGAACATGGAGCAGTTCAGCTTGGCGTCTTTGGGGGCACTGTGCTGTATGTGGGAAGTAAGTCTGGGAAGGTGAAGTGAAGGCAGATGTTCAATATTCAGTTTTCAGCATATAACATACTGGTGATGCACAAAGTCTTGGAGGTAAGATAGACCTGGTTTAATTCCTGAACTTGCCGCTGCCGCAGCGTTTGTAGTCCAGCTGCTTCTAAGACTCAGTTTCCTCATCTGTAAAATAAGGGTCATAAAAATATCTATGTCGTGATTTCGACATTATGAATAAATGAAAACAATGCATGCTAAGTGCCAACCATACAGTAAGCATGAATACTTATTACAGATACACATTTTAAGAATTCAGTAAGCAGTTTCTGAATAGGTGATGTTAAGATCAAAGCTATGCTTCTGAGTGACTAAGGCAGCCGAGGGAAGAAACGAGGGACTGCAGAGATCAGTGATAGGGTGTTGCTTGTTCTAGGCAAGGGCCTGGGCTAGAATAGGACTACGAGAAAGAGGTGGTAAAGAGCAAGTGCAAAATATTCCACTACATTGTTCACCACGTGATGGATAGGATTTATCTATTGGTGCTGGATTTGGGTCATGGGGGGCCAGGGAAGGCAGCATTCTATGTGCAGTAATCTCTGAATCGTTTTTCATGAAAGAAAAAGACGAGGGATAGCTTCTTTATGTGGGAATTCGTTTGGACTTGTTACTTTTAAATACTGCTTAGATTTATCCATTATATGTTTACCTTTCCTTGGGACTACTTAAAAAGGCAGATTAAAAGATCATCAAAACATAAAGAAATAGTATATATTGAGTCATCAAAGTACAATGAGAATAGGGACTTGGAAAATTTCCCCAAGTTAGTCTGCAGGAAACCCTGAGTCATAGTTCTTTTGAGGCTGAATGACTTGGCATCATTACTTAGTTTGTCCAAAACAGTGAGATTTTTGTGAAAGACAGTGGTTAGAAGCTGACATGGTATAATCATAAATGGAATAACTATGAAGCTAATGAGGTTTATGCTTTAGGGCCTCTCCCTTATGCTGGCCTCTTGCAAGATCTTGTTATTAATTATGTGTTCATACCTTTGGATTATTTCTCTTAAGATTAGCTCACAACATTACATAATGTTCAGGACCCACAAGATCGGATTCATCCCTGGGAAAATCTAGGAGTTCCTAATTTTTATTTGCTGCACAGTTTTCAAATGGGTGAAAGTTGAAGTTACAGTAACTGTTTGGGTCCATGAGCATTTGTCCGTTGAGGGGATTTATAGATTTTATCTGGTTTCCCAAGAGGTCTGAAAACAGCAAAATTGAGAATTTCGAGAAAAACATCTGAAAGTGAGCATGAGGTGAAACAAGACAATGACAGACATTAGATGTCAGCATATTTCAAAGGTCCCCAGGTAGTTCTGATATGCATCCAGGTTTGAAAACCACTGATCAGGCTACTTTTTGTTGTTCCTGGACTGTGTTGGAATGGTTAAAAAGAAAGAGGTAAGATTTTGCAGTCAGAAACTCTCACTCTGAAACCTGTGACGAGTTCGGCAGGATATTTAGCCTCTCTGAGCTTTAATATCTACCTTAGGAAAATCAATATGCTAAAAAGTAGGTGCCATGTTAAGTAGGGCCAGTAAAAATGGTGAGTGAGGAGGGACAAATGAGGTGACAACTGGTAGAGCCAATAGGTAGGAGGCCTTGGTGGCCTGAAGCATTGTCAAGGTATTAGCTGGTGTGAAGGAGCAAGTGAATTTGAGGAAGACCAGTCAATGGCTAGAGATGGTAAATGGAGAGAAGGATGTCCGAAGCCAAGATTACTAAGTGGGTTAGACAGTGGGGATGACGAAACCTCAGGCATGGCCATAGAAGTCAACAGCTGAATGTGCAGACATCAGAGTTCTGGAGATGAGGAAGAATGGACCTGATTAGTCAAGGAATTGGAAAAGATTTTTCCAAAGGGTTATTGGCATTGTCAGGAAGTTGTCAAAGAATGAAGAAGGGGGATCCCAGATTCTGTACACGGAGAGGTAGGTAGTCATGTTGATTATTGCAGTGCCAAGAATATCTTTTTAACATTTCCACTTTTATAAGTTTAATAATGACCCATCAAATAAATCAATGACCTCCATTGGTTCATAATTTCACTGTCTTCTTCTCCCCAAACATAAGGTAAATGATTAAGATGTCATTTTAACCTTACCATTAATCAATCATACTAATGTTTAGTAATATTATTGAATAAAGGGAGGATGATTTGGGGATTTATTGTCAGTTGCTGCAGCTGTCGGAATCTATGTATTACTTTCTCAAATACGGTTGAGACTACATTTCAACATAATCATGGAATTGCCTGTCACTGCTTAGCAGGTAAAAACAAAACAAAAATCTTGTTCACAGTCAGGATTTTGCAAATGGTAGAAAGAAGATCCTTACTGTCTCTGCTCTTGTAGGCCTCTTAAAAATGTTGCTGCTTGGAATTTCCTAAAATAATCTGAAACAAGGTGGAACTCTCTCAGGCTTCTTCCTGACACAGCAGGTTTCAAGGTCTTTCTGATAGAGCTGATTACAGAAATGTTTGTGCATCTACCGACCCGCTAACACCCTGTCCCTCCTGCAGCCTTCTTACCACATGAGCAGCTAATCCCAGACACCCAGCTTCCTGCCTTCCATTTCTTAGGCTCTCTCTAACTTCAGAGGAGAAACCATCAATTATTCCTTTCCCCTAGCGGTACTTTTCATACCCCTACTATCATCCCCACGTTGAGCCAAGTAAATATTTTTTAAAATAATAATAAATCTGTTGGTTTTTGTACAGTTTACATTCTCTAGGAGCCACATATCAAATGTTTGGCTGCTGTGCTATTTAGGACATTTTAATTCTTTAACTGTCCAGCTCTGCCTGACACACTTCCTTACCTCAGCCAAGAAACTGCCCCAGTGGGAAAACGACTGTGTATTGAACTTGGTCCCATTTGACAAGTAATAAATGAGATCTTTAGAGAGGAATGACCAATGTTTTCTTGCTGAACATGGTGCAAATAAATAAAGCTTTAAATGCTCCAAGCCAAGTTTCCAATTTTTTAGGTGACTGTGAAAATGCAGAATTTTTCTCTTAGAAAAATCACACACTTTTTGAAAACAAAGTTAAGTAGATAATTTTTGGTCAAAAAGTCATTGTCAGTTTTGCATTTGCTTATGCTTTTGGATAAGTGTGAGAGAATCTCATTTTCATAAGGGAATTTACTGAATTTTGTGTAAAATGAATTTTCATTTATACATGGTAGTTTAGTATTTCTCAAGTACACCAAATACACTACCTTGATTTATTTGATCTCAAAAATGCAAAATGACCAAGTATTATTATTTCTACCTTGTGTAGACTTGGAAATTGAGATTCAGGGTGATTAGATGACTTAACTAATTCACACAGCACCTCTAGGGTTGAAATCAACTTATTCTTGACATTTAGTCATTTGCTTTTTGAACTTCACATTACATGAAGCTGAAAACTCTGTCATTCCTACATTTGTCATCATATATGTAATGCTTATATATTCCTAAATTTTAATATACTAATTGGTTATGGAAATGATATTTTAAATGTGCAGATATTGCTCTTTGTTTAAGTAGATTCAGACATGAAGTTTGGCAAATTTAAGAATATTTTTTAAGGGTCACTCATTTATTCTGAATAATTATAATACCTATTAGAAAGAGCATCATACATGGCTTATGAAAGTAATTTTACACAGGGTGGTGAATATGTTTTTCTTTATCTTTTTTGGGAACAAAACTGACACCACTGAATACATATTACATTGCATTTTGCATATTCTGTGGCATGACAGAGGATTACGTTTTACATTTATCTATTCCGTGTTTCTAAGAAAGGAATTATTTCTAACCCACCCTTTTAGCGTCTCTGCATTCCTTTATTGCTCTGCCTCTAGAGGTTTAGTATATGTGCTGTCGAAGCAAGCACTGCCTCTAGACATTTAAATAACCTCACTAACTGGCCCTTGTGTATTCTGTCATTTCAAATGTTTATTAATTCTCTCGAAGCTATTTATTTTTGAAATATCACATTCTAGAAATTGACGATGGGTAATAAATATAAAGAAACAAAGTAAGGAAGAGCTACTTGATACAGTGTCAAGGAAAGCGTCCCTGTAGCTGACGTTTAGTAGCTATTTGAATGAAGGAAGTATCATGTAACAATATGAGGAAAGCCTGTTTGGTGCAGGAAGACAAGTCAGTAGAAAGGCCCTGAGGTGGGAGAATGTATGGGTATGTACGGCTTCTCTAGGAAGTCATTATGGCTTTAACAGCTTGGCAAGGGCGAATATGGTCAGAAGAGTCAAGCTCTACAGGTTATTGAGGAGTCAGTATATACCACACATTTAAGCTTAATAAGGACTCTGAGTTTTGTTCTAAGTGTAATCAGAAACCATTGAGAGCCACAGGACAGTAAAATAAACTAATACACAGTTTAAAACCATGTGAGTGTCTACGTGGAGAGCACCCTGTGTACAGAGGGACAAGAATAAGCTCGTTTGTGGTGGGAATCGAGAGTTGCATCTGGGGCGTGTTGTATTTACAACAATACCTATTTGATATCCAATTAGACATGCCAAGGTGGCAGTTGGAGTTACCAGTCTGAAAGCTCAATGGAAAATGTAAGCAGTGGGTCATGGCTGGTGGCCGAGTTCCCAGGAATGGGAGTGGGCGGAGTTAGAGAAGAGAGCCCATCAAAGGATTGAACTCTGGGACACTACAAAATACAGAGGTCGAAGGAGGGCAAAGAAAACAAAAAGGAGAAAAGGAACAGACAGTGAAGCAAGCAGAAAACACATGGTTTTCTGGAAGTCAAGTGAAAAAAAATTCAAGACATTAACTGTTTTGAATGCTGCCGAGATTTCAGGAAATGATGATAGAGAAATAACCTTTGGATCTGGCCATATCAGGGGAGTGGTGATTTAAAGAGTAGTGTATTTCGAGTAATGGTAAAAAAAAGTTGGAATGGGATGGGTTTAGGAGAGACTGGGGTATCAGGAACTACAGACAGTAAGTATGACCAACTTTTTGAGCAATTCTGCTATAAAGGAAAGGAGAAATGAGGTAATATGAGAGAGAAAATGGAGGAATCACAATGCTCTTTGCTCTATTGTTGTTATTGTTATTGCTGATGCTGTTATTGATTCAGGTGGGAGAAATTTCAATATGTTAGTGGCCACCTAGAAAGTAAAAAAAAAAAAAAGAGTGATAATGTAATGCAAAGATGAAGAGATTAATTTTAATAGCAAATTCCTTGAAGAAACAGGTAAAAATGAAAAGATTCTATTGCGTGACCTAGTTTCCTTAGACAGTATAAGAGACTTTTCACTCATTTTTACATGAGGGAAGACAGACTATAGAAGTTTTAGATTTAGAATGAGTTTAAGAAGTTGTCTTTTGATTTCTTCTTATTTCTCAAACAAGTAAGTTCATTAGCTGAGACAGAGGAGAGAGGCTGATGCATCAGAGAAGAGAGAAGGTGTAAAATGGTTTGCACTGAAAATATTGGGTTGTCGGAAAAGTCATGACGCATTTTTGCAATGAAAAACAGGAAAAATACATCATGACTTTTCCGGCAGCCCAGTAGAATATAAATTCCTTGCTAAATTCCTTCTGAGTTGATTTTCAATTTCTAAAATCAAGTTACTACTTGACCTAGCCTCAGCTTCTCTCTCTAACTTCACCTGCAACCATTCCCTCCTTTCATCTTTCACTCTATTTCCGAATCAAATCTGACAGCCTTTACAGGAAGGGCTCATCACATGAAGATTCCATCCATGGAAAGTTGTTCTAACTTCAGATATGTATGAATATAGGTCACCCATCTTAGCTGGTCAGAGATGAAAATTGTGAGATAGTCTTCAGATATAAACATGGTCTTTGACTCAATGTAACTTTCACTGCAGGTTAAAAGCTTATTAAATATAAATACTTGGACAGTCCTGTAACGTGATGTAACATAACAACATAATGTAACATAACATAATTAACATAATATAATTAACATAATATAATTATACCATGAGGAAGAAAAAATATGGTTAAAGTTAAGAGCAATACAGAGATACACTGTTATTCCTGTTATTCATTACGATAATTGGTCTGTAATTAATAGTCTATGTAATTAGATTTCACTAACAGCAAGAAACAAGCAGGAATATTACCAGATGCGTAGTAAAAGAATTGATGCCATTATTATGGGGTAGATGAATAAAGTTGTAGAATAACTACTATCTCAATTAATCCTAATAGCCTTATGAGGTAGGTACTATTTTTTTTTCAGAGTCCAGTAGATGAGATAACTGAAAATTAGGATAGTTAACTTCCTAACTGTGACCCAAGTATTGATTTGCCAAGTGTGATTTGATTTGAATATGGGTCGGTTGAATCCAAGTTGGGGTACTTCAGATGTGAACATGTGAGGACAATGAAACCTAATAGCACCCTTGGTTGGAAGTATATGTCAGTGCAAGTCACAATGTCCCAAGCCATAGCACTTTATGGGCACGACGCAAATCACTTGGAATTGAGATGTAAATTTTACTAGCCAATTGCCCCTTCGTTTCCAATTTTTTGTTTTGTAGTTTTCTTGGTATCACCTATAAATCATGCTCTCATGCTTTCCATCTGAATCGTAGATTCAGCTTTTGCTCCACATAGAAAATGCGAGGGGGAGCGGAGGGGGGAAGCAGCGTGTTTGTGACAGGTGAAAATAGACTGTCACATTGAAATAGAAGTTTAAAAAGTGAACGTAAAAGAAGAATAAGATGCATATAGAAAGTTGTGATACACAGAAAGAAAAACCTACACAAACAGCAGTAATTTCACCAAGCTAAATATAAGCTAGAAGTACACATTAAGGAACAGGAGTCAACATTTTATATTTTTTTCTGGAATCAAAGTCTGTGCATATCACAGGGATTGTTGAGTTTCAAATGAATCATAAAATACCCGTTTACTGTAATTCTATACTTATTTAATTCAGTTTGTTTAACTTATTCTTTTGCCTCACTTTAGAAATGCTATTTTTAGGATCAAATTTGTACTGACCCTTCTTGCCCTTAACTGATAACTCTCTGCATGAAGAAGACATGCTTGCAAGCATTATGGAGCGGGTAAGAGCCCGGATTTGGACACAGAGTACTGGGGCTGCATTTCGCGTTCTGCCATCTTATGACCAACCTTGGGAAAGCTGCTTAGCTAAGTTGTGCTCCATTTTTCTCATCTTAAATTGGGATAATAAAAATGTCCACCTCACAGGGTGACTCTAATTTATAGTAAGGTAAAGATTGTACTCACGTAAAAGAAACGTATAGAGAATACCCTGGGCATCTTTGTTGCTCTTTTTTAAAACAGAAATTTACCGCATAAAAAGCACAATATTATTTAGGAAGAAGAAAACGTCACCGGCAACCTCACCGCTTTATTACAATTAACTGATAAATTCTGAATTCATATTCCAGAGATTCAAACCTGAAGAGGAACAGTCAAATACAAAAAAAAACAAAACCCAGCACTAAATGCGTTAGAAGCCTGGCAGCCATCCCGCTCATCACCGGAGGGTTAGGCTGTGTGGTGACAGAATTGGCGAAGCTGAGCAGGACATATGTGATTGACTCAGGGACACCTGCCCTAATTAGAAGTTGAACTTTTCTTCAAAACACTTTCAGTGTTTTTCTTTAAGAGGGTCATAAAATGTAGAGGAAATGGCTTGTGCTAATTCCTGGGTGAAAAGAAAAATATTATTCCTGGGCCTTGAAAGAAATTCAATTATGATTTGTTCTTTAAAGGGCTACTTAAATTAAAAATTGTAATCAATACAAATGAGAATTTATTCCCCAAACAATTTAGATCCTTTTATAAAGGGTGATTTTATGTAGTCTATATGCAAATGAAAATGCTTGTTTTCTCTTTAGTTGTCTTATTAAATAGGAACTTTGGCACTATTTTGATTCAGTTTTTTCTAAATACCCAGAAAAGGGATAATTTATGTTCCATTATTTTAGTTTCTTGTATAAATACACAGAACATTAAGAAACAAAACAAACCTAAACATGGAAAACTAACAGGCTTTGTATACATTTTTTAACACGACTCCGTTCTCACCCCATCTTAAATCATTGCAATGTACATTTTAACTAAAAAGCGAAGATGGCTACCACTAGCCATTTCAACCCCTTCTCTAAGAATTTTAGCCCCTCATATCATACCTCGTTTAGACAACATTTTCTTAATCAGAAGTCATTTTTAAAAACTTATTTATTAAATGTATTAGGGTGGCATTGGTTAGTAAAATTATATAGGTTTCAAGTGTACATTTATATATGATGTATATATTGCGTTGTGTGCTCACCACCCAGTTTTACTTCCATCACAGAAAGCAACTAAGGCACAAGACAAATAAGCAAACAGAAACTCACAGACACAGACAACAGTTTAGTGGTTACCCGAGGGTAAGCGGGGAGGGAGAGAAGCTATTTTTGTGAGACTGCCTCAAACGTGATACTGTGCGTAGAAAAACCCAGTTTTTCTACCATTCTGTAGACACGAAGCCTGGAAAATTAAAACTTCCTTTCTCCGTTCTGTGAGATTCTGTGGTATCCACTACATAGATAGCTGGAACATCACTGCTGCGTGGCTCTTAAAAACTTAGTCCTTTTCCAGTTGTTGGGTCCGAATCCCTTTACAAGGCAGCGCCCCTTCCTAGTTTCTGCCAACAGACCTATGGCTAGTACTCACCTAAAGCCCTCAATTGTGGAAAGAAATCGGTGTCTAGCCCTCTAGGTGCCTCTTACCATGTGCAATATGATAGAAGCAGATGTGTGCATTTTAACTCCCCAGAGTTGTAATGCAGCTACATGACTTTATGTCTTAGGGCAAGGCAACATCTCTGATTTTCAGTTCCCTCTTTCACAATATTGGAGATTATCAAATGTGACAGGGACATTATTTTGTGGAGTAGGGATAATATTATGAAGGCACTTTACATCTTTCCTGAAAATAGTGAATTCTCAACAACCACCACCACAGGCATTAGGTTTTATTATTATAGGACTTCTGATACTCATATGACACAATAGATATTGCCACTTGTACCTCTCTCTCTTTTTTTTTAATTAAACATAAAACCTCATTTTATTTCTCAAGCAAAATATAACTCTGGTTTTCAGTTATATGACGGTAATGTCTAAAATACCAGACTCTCAGGGCAAACATCCATATTTTATTACCTTTTTATTGCTGTCATCAATTCCTGTTGAAATAAAATTAAGCGAAGTGAGGTCACATGAGTAGCAATTGCTCACCTCATCTGAGACCATTACCGGAGAGAATGCCCAGAGAGATTAGCCGATGGATTCCTTCATGGACGCCACAGAATAAGCAGGAAAGCTTGGATTCTGAGAGCACATAATCATTCCTTATGAGTTAGGTATACTTGATTTAAATTCTTCTTTCTTTACTTAATATCTCTGTGGCTTAGAAAATTTATTTATCTTTTCTAAGTAGTGTTTTCAAAAGGAAGCTAGTAATATTTATCTTACAAGGTGATATTGAGGCTGCGATAAAGTCTTTGTGGAAAGGTGCACAAACCAAAGCTTGACACATTGTAAACAGTGTATATGTGCTTATTAAATAAACTACCAAAACAAGTGGCTAACGATTAGTTAGCACACAGTACTGCTTTTCCCATCATTCCCTGTGGTTGGCAAATTCTGAGAGTAAGACCATCTGTGACAGTAATGCATATTGCTTCAAACATCTTCTTGACCAGTCTTTTGTTTTTTAATAGTGTTACCACTAGTAACTAGACCAGTTTATACACATGCAGAGAAAAACAAAATAGGCAAATATGAAACCAAAGTCTTTGTCATCCTCCTAGGGGCTAAAATTGTGAGGATATATTCTATTTTAACTGCTTCTGATTGGTTTGATTTATTTTAATAGCAAGCATTCTTTTTTGTAATCAGAATATGAAAAGCAATAAAATTGTGAAATAGAAATGAGAGAAAGTAACATACACAGATTGCGTATTTCTTATATTTTACAGAAGTGCCTGATGAACTTATGGTTTAGTGATTCTTTTATTTACATGATATAAAAATTTTCAATTTGAAGTATCTTGGAAGTGGTTTGGTAGGTGTATAAAATTGTGGTTGACGGTACAACTCTTATTCTTTGGATGAGGACGTGAGGTTTGTTAGGCTTTCCTTGAATTCAAGGTCAGAATTTTCACTTGCTTTTAGTAAACTTGCATTTATATATTACTGTACAGCAAGGATAGTCTAACTGCCACAATGTATAAAATTAAATTTAATGCTTACGTGAGTCATGAACTCATGCTTGATGGCAGTGATACTTTTCATTTGTATAGATTTTACAATTATCAAATTGTTTACACAAGCATCCATTTGTCCAAGTCTTACAACAGCCTTGACTAATGCAGGAAAAACTAAATAAATGCCCAAGGACTGAAATGCTAGTAAATCATTCAAATGGACCAGAACGCAGGTTTCCTGATTTACTCTCTAGTGACTTTTCTTCTGGATCAAAGAATGTGCTGTTTCTGAAACCATCTCTATAATTGATTTCAGGTGTATGCTTTTATGCTTTTGCATTTTAATTAACCATAACCATGTGTTTGGAGGTATAACTTGCTGTAAAAGTAACTGCTATTAGAAATTCTTATATAGTATTTACTTTTAAAACACTTCAGTGTTTTAGTTTTGTGGAAAATGTAGTTTCAATTATATCAGGTGAATGTGAGAGCTATTAAACAGGATTCATCCTTCCATCCAACTGTGTTAGAAATATTTCTGAAACAACAGACTTTGACCTAAACACAAGTTATATGAAACGACAAAAGGATACACTTCGTGACCACAAAGTGTTTCATTTTTTAAAGCAAACTTGATCCTGTCTCAAGAGGCATCTGTACTCATCCTCATTAAACCTGGAAGCACCCTATGATCTGAGAAACTTGTAATTAAAATGACTTTTTTCTTATCTAGATGAAGCAATTCCTTTATTCTCCCAAAATGCAAGCATCCTTACTGAGCATTAGGGACAATATTCTATTTGAGGCTCCTTTTTAATTTCTGGAATGTTTTGATTCAGTCTTGCATGCTAGCTCTGTCCTGTATTCCTTTCTAATCGCCAAGAGTCAGGACTTAGGGGACCTTCTACATACAAAGCAAAGCTGTAAAGTTGTGTATGGTGAAATGCCCTAATTTAAGTCAGATGGAAGACGTGTTTCCTCAGCATGATGTTGGTTTCTTTTGTGCAATTCTTATTATGATGTGATATGTGCCTTCAGTGAGTCCGTGTTCATCGAATGCCATGATATGGAGGCAAGCAGTGCTGTGGATATTACGATGTCAGTGTTACTGTCAGAAGATTGTCTTTCAGTACCTGACAACCCCAAACATTTACCTACTCACTGGACTGTGAAGGCCTCATGTTAAATGTGAAGTAGGTTCAGGTGTAGAATGTAGGTTACATTAGTTCACTGCTGTTCTGCAATATGTGATGACTGGATTTGTATTGTTTTCTGCCTACCTGCCTCCTCCTTCCCCTCCACCCTTCCCCTCTTCCTTGTTCACTCTTCCCTCAAAGAGAATTTATCAGCGTTTTAGCAAAGCTTTATTGTAGAAAACATTCTAAGGAAATCATGGTAATACATAAATATAGGAAGGTACCATTTTCAGGACACCACTGAACATGCATCAGTGAAAGCCATTTCAAAGTAAAAAAAATAAAATCTTGGAAAAAGAATTATAAACTTTCATAAACTACAAAGAAACGTTTCTTCTTTTTTTTTTCCCTTGCTTTTTTTTTGAGAATCACTCTGAACATGTAAGTTCAAGGGTATAAGAGAATGAAAGGAGAGGTAATGAAAGAAAATTAATTGAACATTTATGGACCTCAGTGAGGGATTTATTTTCAGAAGGGTCAGTTGGCTGAGTTAATTTGCTCAGCCCTAGTAATAATGTGCTAGTGGTTTAAGATTCAGTGTCTTTTACTTCCTGGAAAATGTGTGTTAAGCCTAAATAAAATCCATTCCATTGAAATATTCTCTTTATTTCATTCCTACCAAAAAAAAAAACTTCTTAAGATCCATGAAGGTGCTTTTAGGGTTAAAAAATAAACAAAAACAAAAAGAACACAGAAAGTATAATTCTTAAATATATAAAGATTTTATAAAACACAACATTAATATAAATCATATTGGGATCTTAAACATGTGAACATGGTTCTCTTTTGTGTTTAAATATTCTTTTAGCCTCTCCGGTACTTTTGTATGAGAATGGAAAAGTGAAATTGACTAGAAGAAATCAAAGTGAAACTGCCTACTCTGTATTCATTGTCGAGATTGTACTGTGCATATTTTGTAACTTGCCAATTAGTTCTCTTCTAAAGACAGAACAGTTTTGGTCTCATAACAATTGAGAGCTCTTTCTAGAAGCTAACTCCTTCCAAACTGATTACATTAGTATGCCATTAAGAATCTCTGTGAGAAAAATTTTTTAAATTTCTTCCTAGACTTCAGGTGCCTAATTTGTGATAGGAAAAGTTCTGCCAAGTCAGGCTAAAGGCAGCATCAAGTAACAGTCATTCATTGGTTAATCATCAATGTTGGAAATAAAATTTGGAAAGAATTTATTGGGTTGTTGGAAAAGTCATGATGCATTTTTGGAACGAAAAACACAGAAAAAATACATCAAGACTTTTCTGACAACCCAACAGCTTTAGTGGATAATATTACTTAGGAAACATGCAAGCTTACTCAGAGTAAACACTGTCTCCTCATTTAACCCACTCTTTAGACCCTGGCTGTCACCATTCTACTTTCAGTTTCTATGAGTTTGGCTATTTTTAGATTCCACATGTAAGTGATACCATGTAGCATTTGCTTTTCTCTGTCTGACTTATTTCACTTAGCATAATGCCCCGCGTTTTATCTATGTTGTCACAAGGACACTTAGGTTGTATCCTTATCTTGGTTAGTGTGATAATGCTAAAATGAACATGGGAGTACAGATATCTTTTTGAGATTTTTATTTAATTTCCTTGGGTAGATACCCAGAAGCGTAATTCCTGGATCATATGGTAGTTCTATTTTTAATTTTTTGAGGAGCCTCCATATTGTTTTTCATAATGGTTGAACTAATTTACACTCCCACCATCAGTGCACAAGGGTTCTCTTTTCTTCACCTCCTCACCAACACTTGTAACCTCTTGTCTTTTTTATAATAGCCGTTCTAACAGGTGTGAGGTGATATCTCGTGTTTTTCATTTTCATTTTTGAGACTAAATCTATAGTATTTTAAAGACAACATTTTCCAAATTCCCAGTTACCTTAGGCAACATTTTTGTCAATATTTCTGTTAGTCAGAAATATTTCTGTAAGTCACCTTTTGTCCAGCTTCCAATAGATGTTGCATCACCTTTCCAGCCTCTTCCCCAGACCACTCTCAAAGCCAGGTACCGATTTTTATATTATTTATCTATTTCTATATAACAAATCATTCCAAGACTTAATGGCTTACAATGACAACTGGACATCATAGTTGTTTCAGGATGGCCAGGGGTCAAGAATAGATGCTATTGTCCTAATTTTGAAGTCAAATCACTTCACGTACAGCAAGTGATAAAAAGAGAATATTCATAATAAGCATTTTGTTGGAGGTATATTTTGGTTATGAGTAAGAATCTTTATGGCATATCATATCATCTGAACACAAGAGGACGTCATTGAGAAGATGAGTTGTTCAGTCAGTGGAGATTTTGGGCAGAGATGGGTAGTGATTGTGTGTTTAGAATGTGGGCACACAGCAGTTGGCCCCAGAATACTACAGAATATTTGGTGCTAAAATTATATGACTTGTATTTTAAAAAGATGTTTAAGCACTGGGTCAGAGTTTCTGAAACAGCGCTATCTAGTGATCACTACCTTGGATTACATTTGATGGAGTCTCACAGCTGTTCCTCCAAAAAAGATCTCTTTGGAAGAGGCTGGGAGTTAAAGAAAGAATCCCTAAACATTGAAGGTGCCAATGAGCATGGTGACCCTTGGAAGGGGTGAGAGCACGTGCGCACTCCTAACCCTGTGTGAGCACAGAAAACTATTAACATACATGTTTAACACCTCCCAGGACTGGTGCTTCATGGAAAGCCGTGTTAAAAATGCTCCTGAAAAAACAAAAGGCATTTTAATCTCTAATTGACATGAATATGCAACTGAATTCCAATAACAGCAATGATCTCATTCCCAACCAAATCTTATGTATTCTCAATTGTGCTTTTAAAGAATGATAAAGTTTGGAAACTCAAAAATGAATACATTTTAATATTCTCTTTTATATGAATATTCCAAAAAGTGCCTTTTTGAGTTTCATATGAGATTGTTTTTCAAAATTACTAGTTTTTGGAAGGGGCATTATCATATACATTAAAAAAATCACTTTAATTGACATTACATCTGTGTATTATCAACTTATATGAATATATATATGTGTATATATATATATATAGTTTATTATATTCTACAATATTAGAGCTAATTTCCTGATACACTCCCATTTTGAAGGATTCTGCATTTTACCTGTCAGGCATCAGGTGTTGATGCACCAAAGAATTACCTGTTGATGACCTATTGATCAAGAAAAGTCCAATTTCTGGCCGCCTGCAGCAGGACGGCCCCTGAACTTAGCGGTGCTGCAGCAGGGAGAGGTCTCAGAGTGTTGATATGGCTCTGACATCCAAGTGGAGGCAGTTCTTTCAGTGCAGAGGTGCCCACAAGGCTGACACGCATTGGTTAGGATCCTTGCACCTAGGAAGGTGAGGTGTGCAAAGCAGGCGACTGTTGGGTGGATCTAGTGTGGTGAGCTGTCGCTCTGAAAAGGAAACTTGACCCTGATGAGAGCAAGCCGAATAGTCCTTTTGAGTATAAAGATTTTTAGAAAGTTCCCGAAGTCAACAGTAATGGTATCTGCAGTCTTACTTCAATTTCCTGGACTAGTAAAGTCATGGTAATCTAGAAAAGCAAGTCTCTGGCTGTAGAAGGTTTTAGATCTCATCAGTTAAACTTGACTTAGAACTCTATTCCCAGCGTTAGAAAATCAAATGTGGAGGAGAAGGCATAAACTAATTTAGCACTCCTCTTGTTTTTAAAAACTGTATGACAAACTTTTATTCAACATTGGAATGTATTTAGTCTTACAAGTACTTCTACATAATTTTTCATGGCTCATTGAATGAAAGATGGATGCTATGAAATCTGTGATGTCCCAGAAATAGTACCGAGTAGTAGAATTTAACAACACGCTAGAATTTAGTTTGCTTATCTGAATTTTGCAAATCATGAGTTGAATAAGAAGCTCCAAAAAAACACTTTAAGAACCTGATTTTTAATAATAGTGTTAAATGATAAAACAGTGTGCGTTTTCTCCTTGTCATTTATCATGTCCTATAAGGCAGTGTAGTTCTGGTTTGTTAAACATTAATTAAAATCAGAAATTTAGTTCTTGCTGGTATTGATGATGCTTTAGTTGGTGAATTATTCATGATAACTAATAATAGTTTAGCTGCCTGGTTTCTCTCTATTTATTATGCATGTAGAACATCATTTAGAATCTGATCTTTCCCACATTAAAATCCACATTTACCTTTCAGCCCTTTGTAATACTATGTAATCCTTCTTATTTGAGAGGCCTCCTGGATGTATTTATGTATAATCATAGCAGTTTGTTCAGCACTTTGTGCTATAAAATTCTGAGTTTAAGGTAATCTATGCGAACGCTGATAGGTCTCTTCTTGTTTGAACAATGACATAACAAACTTGATTACAAGGAGCTGGGACTAGCAGAGTCACCAAGAAGGAAGAGTTGAAAGGCATCAAGTATAGAAAGGTGTTGAATTTATCAAACCATCATTAGACAACCTATTTAAAAATGCAGAGACACACTAATGCGAAATCAGGGCAGAACGGCTGATCTTAGGACTGATTCCAAAGGGATGAGCTCAGAAAAGGTTGTTTGAGTCTGACCTCAGGTCTTTTAAGGTGGACCTTTCAAGGTAGACCTTTCAAGGTGGACAAATGATGGGGGTTGAGCAAAATTCATGATGTACTAGTTCAGGATTGGTGGACAGAGTGAGGTGTTGAAGTAAGAAAGTTGTTTTTTGAGACATGATGGTTGCCCAGGTAAGAAGATCCTTGCCTTGAATGAATTGATCTTTAGAAATTTCCCCAAACAGTGAAGTCATTTGTTGTTTTAGAGTCTTATCTTTCCCAGGCAAAGCTTGAAGTCACATTGACACAGATGGTGTCAGTCACAAATGCCAAGTAAAGCAAGAAATGACAAGTATTCGCTATCTATTTGGGCCTATGTTTTGTTGAGTTGCTGCAAAATTGCCATTTTCAATGCTTGTCTCAAGAACTAGAGTAGGGTCAGCGCCATCATCTGGTAGAATTTGGAATAATGTCAACTATCCTAGCCTCAAAGGTCAGGCCCATTATTTATTCCTTGTTTTATTCCTTCATGTAGACATTCAGAAAATACGCATAATGGCTCATGCTGTAGGCATTCTACTTATTTCCGGGAACACAAATTATGTGAATATTGTTATGGTTCTCCTGTTTTCATGGAGCTGCAGCCTAGACATTAAATCTATGCCGTTCGGTTGTAGAGGGTCATACAACTATGAGACTCTAATTTAAAATAAGCCTCATATTTGTGCATCAAAGACAAATGTAGCAAATCTTTAAGGTGCTCGATTTGCAACCCTCCCTAACCCCATCCCATATTTATCTCTCTTCCTTTTTATCTCACACTCCCCAGTCTCACCTTTACAGGCTGGGGCTCCGATGCTTTGACCTGCTCTCTCTCTAGTTCCCTTAGTCAGCTCTGCTCTTGAGTCTGCAGTCACTGGCTGGAGTTGTGCCATCCATCAGAGCTCAGGGCAGACTCACCTGTTGTCCACACTCTTACTTTTGGTAACAAGTCTGCGTTCTCCATTTTCTGTGCATCTTGGACCACCTTGACCCAGGCCAGTGTCCGCAGCTGGATAAGTGACCCCTGGCCTATCCCCTTGACTTCGGTGCCCTTTCCCAAGCACCTAATATTTGTCTCCTACAGGCCAATCGTACTTTTCACGCAAGCCTTTTCAGACTCTGGCCGACTAAACAGGCTTGAAAACAGGGCAAAAAAGTGGCCATAGGGCTTAGGACATTAAAGCATAAGTAAACAGCAGGAACAATGCATCTTTTTCCTAATCAGACCACCTGAAACCATGTACTTGTCTAGTAAAATATGAATCCGGTAATGCCCGTGTCTTGATTAGAACAGTGCTTTGAACAGCTCTGTCATATCTTTTCCCAAATCATTTCTGAATCTCCATAGCTATTTGTTTACATGACAGTTGAGGAAAAGTAAATAGACATTTCAGGGAAATAATCTACTGGAAACTGTTACTATAAAAATCTTCATCTTTTGAAAAGAATTCTGGTTCGGTGTTATCAAATGGTATCTGTGAGTAAAACCCTCTTCTTCTGAATCTACTTATCCGTGACCCTCCGTTCTGTTCCAAGCAAGGTCATTGCCACATTTGCCCTGAGCAGGCTGTGCTCATTCACGCGTGTGTTCCTTTGGTGTCTCTTCTGTCTGCTTAGATCACTAGGTCACTTTCTTCCCTTCTGCCTGGTTAACCCAGTCACTCCAAGTCATCCAGTTATTTTCCATCAAGTCAACTGACAGCCAGAGCTTAGACGCTCTTAGGTCAAGCTGGGGAGTCCCAACATGACACATCATCATCCCTCTTCTAAGCTGGGTTTTCCATGCCCAGGAAGAGGACAGTCTGGAAAATGAAGTACCATCTTTCTTTTATACCTTCCCTAAACCTCCCAAATCACGTCTTCCTCTTTACTGGACTCCTATAGCTCATAAGCTTATGCCAGAGGATTTAGAACTTAAGTATATATGTTGCTTTGTTCTCTATTTTTGCATGCTTAGCCACGTTTCTGTAATTAGGTGTAGGTACCTAATATAGCACATACCTCTGTGTAGATAGCACATAACTTCACAAAAAGTTCTTCATTGGATCAGTGGTTGATTAAGGGCTTACCAATTAAAGTGAGTGCTTAAGCTGCTTACATCATAATACAAGAGCACCAGGCATGGTTCTGAGTGTTACACTGAAAACAAAGGGCCCAGATCATTCCTGTGATTGGCTCTCGGTGAACAAAGCAGTTAGCTCTAATTCAGCGAGCCTTAGCTCTACTTGGGTATTCATTTTGCATATCATATCCGCAGGGCACTCAATATTATTTCTTGAGTGCAAAAATCAATATTTCAGGAATAAAAATTCACCATGTAATTCAAAACTGTGTTCTCACAATCTTCAGGGACATGTCCTGCATTTTTTTACATGCATAAAACACATTGAAATCATTTGAAAGTTACACATAGAAATGACAGATTGCATCATTGGGCCGAGTAATATTTGGCTTGAAGCCAAATATAGTTGTAAAGCATTACAACTATGGGATTGTCATAAATGGAACAGAAGAATATGACACATTTTTTTTGAGGGGGGGGCAGGAATACTGGTATGCAATAATAAAATATTGATTGATTTAATTAAAAATAATACATTCTTATGAAATTATAGTCCCATTTACACACACTCTGCAATGCAAAGAGCAGCCCAGTATTATAATGACTTACTGATGCAGTGTAAAAAAAACAGTAAAATTATCTCAGCACTCAAAGCATTCAATATATTTTCAAGAATGGAAATTCTATAGCTGATAATATGCATCAACTGACAGCCTTGAAGTTAGGGAGACCACAGCGCCTTTTAATAAATAGGCCCATGTTGTTCACAGAATTGAAGGGTTTTGCAGTATTTCTTTTCATTAGCGTTGTGCATCAACTGAGTCAACTCAATTCATAATGACTTGACTATTTTCTTTTCTCCATCTGCTTCTACTGAATTTTTTCTCCAACAAAATGACCCATGGGGTAATATAATACTTGACTTATTCTTCTAAAAGTCACACATGCAAAGAGCCTTTCGCTGTCCCTCGTCCTCAGATGTCGAGGTGTGGTGGCCTCAGAAATGAGTTGTAGCAATTCGGACTTGCGTTCCTTTTGCGTGTGTCTCCTGTCTCATCCTATAGTAGGCAGTAATGCTCCGTGTTTGCAGAAGAACAAATCATTTTTCTCTCCTTCAAGCTTCACATGTTTGGACTTGGTCGTGACTTTCAATCTGAGTCTTACATCTGCAGCCTCTGCTCCATAAACACTGGTGAGCACCTGTTACCTGCATAGAGCTAGGAGGGAGGAGTTAGCTGAGGGTGTGTCTGCCTATGATGTTATTGTGTTTACTTTATGTAAGAGATGGAGCATCTTCAGAAACACATTATTCTGACACCAATTTGTGCCTTGCAATACAATTCTGACACCGAGCACAGGGATTAGGGCAGACCCATCAAGCTGAAAGGTATCGTCCCCAACCTCCCTTAAGATGCCAAAGCTGTGCTTTGGGGGTTCCTAGGCCACCTGCACTTCTGACCAACTGGCTGTAAATTTGAGTGTTCCCATAGCTTCCTCTGGTTTGATAATTCACTGGGTAGATGCACAGCACGAAGGCGAGCACTACAGTTATGGTTATAGTTTTACTATAAAGAATACCTATCAGAGCCAGCCAACTGAAGAGCTGTGTAAGGTGAGGTCTGCCAGGGTTCGAAAGGCACAGCCGCCATGCCTCTCTCTCTGGAGTCAGGGCACTTCACTCTCACAGTTTGTCAGTGTGTTCACCAGCCAGGTGGCTCCAGCGAGCTGTAGGGTCCAGAGTGTTGACCGGAGTTTTCTTCTGGTGCACGTGGGATTGACTCAGGGGCCACCCACCTGTCCTTGGGGACTGGTTTAAAGCCCCAACTGTCTAATCACACGATTGGTTGGCCTCTCTGGTGACCAGATGCCATTCCAGGCACATTATTTGCATAAATTCGCATGAGGATGAATAACAAAAACATTGCTGTTAGTTGGGATATTCCAAGGACTTAGAGAACTAGGCATGAAGGCCAGTCAAATTCTTGTACAACCCAAATGAACCCTAAATGGGCAGGATAGGGAAGGTTGGAAGAGAGGCATGAGGAAACGTGGGGCCGAATAGGAAAAACAAAATGGTTTCTGTGTGCTCTGGGAAGACCCAGTTTGAAAGGCAATGTTTTCTATAATTATAGAAAGTATTTAGTTTTAAGTGCAGGCCAGCACAGTAATTTTCACAGGAGAAGACAGAGTAACAAGTGACTATTGTAGTCACTTAAAGTTACACTTCTCCAAGGTGGAAGATAGATATTTTTGGAAGATGCACATTTTGCAAAAAGACACGTAATGAGATGAAAATTAATTAAAATCTCAGTATCGTAGGGGGCAATACTGGAATGAGTTTTTAGAAGCATTTAACCTGTAGTCTCAGAATTCTAGAATGTGGAAAGATGACTTCATATAAACACATGTTGGGTGAGCCCTAAAATCTGCATTTTTTGCTGAGGTCCAAAACGGCTGTAATGCAAGTAAGTAGTCTAAGACGTGCTTTAATACAGTCTAAGCCATTTCTAAATTTTCTAAAAAAGAGTTAATGTACATGTCTGTTACTGAACTGAAAAGTAATGACTCAATGAGAAGAGATTTAAGAAAAACCAAATAGACATAAAGCAAGTAAATAAAGAAGAAAAAGATAGTCTTATGTTCATGAGTACACTCCCTGCAGCTATAGCTTATTATTGCCAGGCAACACATACCTATGCTTGGTATATTTATGAGGAAAAGCAAAACAAACCAACCAACCAAACAAACAAAAAACTACAGCTTTGCGGAATAAAAGATAAAGGAAAAATATTAAATGGCCTTATATGTAGGTTTACCTTGCTAGTTGTACTAAGCTTTAAATATACTTAATTATCAGTTATAAGGATGTGCTTTGTTGGGTAGCACAATCTATCATTCCCAACATTTTCAGTACTTTTGCATGATAATCATTTATCTAGCTTGTTGTTATTCTGTTTGTTTATAGCATCAGTACCTACAGAGAGCTTCACAGCATGCGCACTCTTGGTGTACACATGAAAGCTAGTCTTTTATTAAAAAAAAAAGAGTCAACATATTATCCTCTTAAAAGATAAATAATATCAGCACTTCTCAAAATCACCCTGTGGTAGATGGAAATAAGAAGCTCTGTAAAGTGAATATATTCAGGAGTTAAACCTAAGAGAAACACACATTATCAAACACTACCTTTGGAAAATGGATAAAGTATCATATGAATATATAGCAATAGATAAAATCATATCAACAGTAGAATTCTCTAGTGAGTTTAAGAAATGAAACAGTTCCAACTTATCATATGGTATTATATTTATAGAGAGATATTGTTTAAGTGACAGAAGAGTTACATGCCAGTCTGAACCAGAAATTATGAAAAGTGAAAGCAAAATGATTCAGAATATTGTGATATTTTGGAGTGATTTCTATTCTTTATATCTTTTTTATTTCTGGGTTACATCATTCACTCCCCTATCAATATTTCATAATGAAACTAAAGATAAATCATGTTACATACATAGATTCAGTGATGAATGGCATGACTCAAAACTAATATCCTCTGTAGAAAAAGTAACTACTGCTGTTGTTAAGCCCAAAAGATGTAGCAGGAAAACAAACAAACAAATAAATAAACAAAAAAAAACTGTTGCTATTTCTCACTTAGAATTCTGTAAATAAAGTAATCAGTAGTAAACTTGGCTTGTTCTACTTTATATGTGGACATGTCTTCACATTTAAGTTTGATGAATGTTATTGGCTCTTGGTGAAAAAAAAATGGACTTGTTTCAGCAACAGTAATTTTTTTTTTTCAGTTGGGTCCTTAAATGGTTTTATTTTTTTTCTTTTCATAGAAAAATGAGCGTTCCTCCCACTGCAGATAAATTTGTCCACGATATTAGTGATGGTGAACAGTATTCTTCTGACTAATTCCAAAGGTAAGGCGATCACTACTTTGTAAAGAAACTCATTTCATTTTTGGATAGATCTAACAGGGGAAACATGCATTTCATGTCTGCAACAAACTTGCTCTCCTTGCTATTTCCTTGTAATTTTGTTGTGATGTCTGAAGTAACAAAAAAAAATTAAAAAAATAAAATAAATAAATAAAGATAGGATCTTTTCTCCACTTCTTCTCAGGAGCCTTTCCTGGATGTCTAAGTGGCTTTTCTCAGTTCAGCCTTCTCTCACTAGAACAGCCAGGAAATTTGCATCACAGCTTGTGGCATTGGACTGGTTGTGTTTTAAACCAGGCTTCTTTATTTAGTAGCTCATTGACTTTTAGCCGCACTAAGCCTCCGTTTCCTATTAATAATATGAGAACAAATGACAACACTTTACATTTTAGGGATGTTGTTTGGATTAAATGGCAGGAAGAAAAGAACTCAAACCCTGGCACAGAATATGAGTTTGATAAATGCCAGCTTCTAAGATTAGAGTTGTAATTGAGTTCACCCTTTTCTCAATAATATTTATCAAGTATTTTTGATAACTTGCTAAATAAAAATATAATATTTCTAATACCCAATTCCTTATTCTATCATCTATCTTTATTCGAGTCATAAATTCATCTGATTGTTCTAGTACCACATCAAAAAATGAAATGAATTAAGTTTTTCTTCATGTGTCTTTAGCTAACAGTTCTCAGCAATACTTTTTGACTGTGGCGTTTTTCCCTAAGTGCCTCCAAATGATGGAATGATGAGTTCTCAAATGATGTTGGGATTTAGCCTCAAGCATATAGTTTCCAGAACTTGTCTCACTTACAGCTTTATAAAATTGGAGCAAATGTACGTAATCTCAAGTTTCTGCCAGTCATCTCAGAAGCACACACTGATTAATGTTATTCCTAAATTCAGATGAATTGGACAGTATTTTGCTATATCAAAGAACAATTAGATTGAAATAGTATTGCATTGGCTTATTGTTATAATATCATGAGAGAAGTATTTTATAACTAAATATAATTTCGTGAGACAAATTCAGTGAAACCCCACTTTCAAAAAGTGAAAATTTCAACATTAAATGTTAGTTAACACCTGTCATTTTAAAATAATCTCAAGATTGATGAACATTATTTCTCTGACTAATTACCTTGAATTTTGGTTTCTCTCTACTTTTCTTGATTGTATTATTATTACCTTTAGAATTGTCCAGAAATGGATATTCACACCCTCTACCACATTAACATTTTCTACTCAAGGGCTGATTACAATATTATGCAAAATAGAACTTACCAAAAATAGTTGAAAGACAGAGAGGACACTAGATAATTTATCCCCAAAGCATTCCAGATGTGGCAAGCTTCCTTTGAGATGCCAAATGCGTGGTTTCAAATGCCCTATTAATATATATTTAGTGGGTTGATGAGCTATATTATAATTTAAATTGTGAATTGTTTGATGTGTTGTTCAACTTTAGTTTTAATTACAATGTAGTCAACTCTTGATTATTCCTTGTAATGGGGACATGGATAGTAGAGATAACATTTACAGATTTTTTTCACATTTTAAAAAACCATTAGTTTTGATTTTTTTTTTTTTAACATGCAACCTTTCTGTGCCCTCCGCATTCTCTTCTCTATACTGTTAACAAATAAGTAATGACAGAAACTAAAATCTATGACAGGCATAAGTTAGCCTACATCTTATATTTGATAAATGGGTACCTTGAATTTTTAAGGTCTTAGCTGAAATTTCTATGTCCTTGCAAAGACATGGAGATTTGAACTATTAAATTAATATATTTTAATTATGACTCTACTGTACACTTGTGATAAGTAATAATATGGACTTATTAACTATTCAGAGGAATCATCATGATTATTCAAGATACATGCATTATGTATATATAGACTTGTCCTTTTTACACAGAGTTATAGACTCGGATATGTCTGGGTCTGTGCCCCAAAGATTTCTTCTTTCAATTTTTGGGGTTAGTTGAGCACCTGGAGTGCGAGCTGCAACTTCAAATTTAGGATAAACACAGAAGTGAGGTTCACAGATTTAAACGAATAGATAGATAGATAGATAGATAGATAGATAGATGATAGATAGATAGATAGATAGATAGATAGATAGATAGATAGATAGATATGTGCTGCCAGTCTGGCCAAGAAAGCTTGGAGAGTGTATGCTGACTCTGTACCGTGTCCTAACACAGAGCACAAAGGCACTCCGCCACCACGTGGAACAATATCTCTGAGCAAAGAAAGAAAAATCTGTAGAGCTCTGAACAAGCCCAGGACAGCTGTGCCAACATACGGCAAGCTGATGAACCCATATCTCACCAGTAAAATGAATTGTGCAAAAACGTGATCTGTGTGAACTGTGTATCTTAAGAGTATGCCCTTCCAATTTTATTTTTCAGTTGCTCCATCAAAAAGTAAGCCAATGCATTTTGAAAAAGTTGAATTCTCGAGGGCTTCCAAGGAAACTTGTAATTTCAAAGATTAGGATATGCAAATAAGCATGTTATGAATCACAACATAAGCAGGCCCTCTGCTTTTTATGGGTCTTGCATCCTTTAGGACTGAAGTCTCATGGAGGTCGTAGGTATTTGCCGTGTGTAAATTTTGCTGAGAAATTTGAGGTATAATGTGTCTCCTTATTATGACAATAGGATGGATATGAAATGATCCCCACCTTTCAGAGTAGAAACCTGCAGTGTTTGATATTGAGGCAGATCCACTCAACAGCACTGTCGTTAAGAATGAATCCCTTCTTGGTGGGGGAAGTATTGCCTCAGGGGAGCCAATACTGGTTTTGGGGGGACAGAAATATCTTAAGTATTAGCAGTGGTTTGTGGTCTGAAAGGTGACAGTAGATAAACAGATAATGTAGTACAACGGCAATGTTAAAAGGTCGTGCAAGTTAGAGTGGTTAGTAAAAAAAAAGTACGTTGAAAAAGTCTCTGTGATGTATGATAATAATAATAAAATTATTAGGGTGGATGTAACTTCGGGTTAATGAATCCCCCGTTCCAAGTGAGGGCTGCCAATCCATGAGACCAGAGCCAGCTGCCAGAACCGGAACTGGAGCAAGAATGCAGAGTCTCATTCAGCAAGGCGGGCGGGAGACCCCGTAGCGTTTATTTGGCGTTCATGGTGTGGCAGAGCATATAGAGAGTGGAATGCGCAGCTCAAGACTCTGACGAAACAAAAGCGCACATTTACCAGCTGAAATAGAGGTCACTCAGATGTGAGTTTCAGATCAACAATGAAGAATTGGGGGCATGCATATACTAAGCATTACCCGTGACCTTAAATTCAGAATTAGCTTTCTCCCTACACTATTTTTACTTGATCAATCTTTCTTGGCCATTCTTTCTGCCAAAGTGCCAGTTATCTATTGGGGAAAAAAAAGATGAAAATAAATCAGTGGTCCTAAAATCTTCAGTTACCTGTCTAAAAATTCATGGCCCCTAAAAAGACTTCTCTTTGTTTTCAAAAGTTAAATAACTTGTTAAACTCAGAAAGGCTGATACTCATCTCTTTCATTTTTTTCCACAATCTTTGTACCATTACCATCAGTGTCACCCTGGATCAATCTATCTCCGCTGCCATAGAACCCCCTTACATATAAAATTACACACGTACACACAAAAGTATATCCATGCACACATAAACATTTATAATATTTAATGTGATAACAAGGGATATTTAATGATCCTCCATGCTAAGCAGTAGGATGGAGAGACATTCCATTTACTTCTTATATACTTGAGTGTGGTTACTATTTGCATTTGGCAAATAGGTATATGCACAGACAGGTAGATAACAGAAAGAAGAAAACCTTGGTTTTGTCAGTGGTCGATGGATAAATACATAATATACTATCAATCAGCTCACACTTCTCCTTGTTTCAATACCTCCACGAGTGACGAATTTCTTATCAAAGAATATCATTCACTTTCATAGACTTGAGTTGGCCACAGATTTTTGAGAACTGTTGTTTTGCCATGGCCCCCTTTTATCCTGGTATATTCCTATACGTCATTAATTACTCCTAATATCCAGTTATAATCAGCCCTTCCCACCTGCAATCTAAGGACCCGTGTGAAAGTAACAGAAAGCAGCTAAGTTAGCATTAAATCGTGTAAACTCATTTTGAAGATCTACAGTCTGGGAAATACCAGTGCCTTGAGGGTCCTTACCAAGTCTCCTTGTTTCTTCATAGTGACTGGACCCACGTAGAGATAGCAAAAAGGAAAATTCGTAATATGACAGGGTTTTATTGTAATTTTTATTTATTTAGCATCAATGTTTCTCATTAATTTGATTTTTAAAAGATTTCATGAAAATGTTTATCTTGATTATTGAATATTCTGGTGCCCCTTAAATTTTGTGTCCAAACCAAGCACTTTTCTCACCCCCTGACTTCACCCTAGTCCCAGCCTTGGCAGTGGTGAGGAGGTGTATGCTCAAGAACAGGTGTCTTGCTTTAGTTTAGGGACTATGTGAGCCTATTTTTTCCCCATGATTAAATGCAGCCATTGCATCTGTCGTAGACATATCACCCTAGTTTGGTAAGGATATAATTTATGTCATGTTTTTCAAGGGGCTACTGGGCAGCATTCTGTTGTTACAGGTGACCCTCATCAGTTAGCTGGTATGTGATGAAACTCATGACCCAGCCTAAAATTCTTTAACCGATTCTTGATTTCACCAATACTGTCATTACTGAATAAAGGAAACTCAGGTTAATACAAATAGACTCTTTAAGAGTGAGTATGAGCTGAGTGGCAAAATATCTGAAGGACAGAGAGACATCAATGAAACCATCACTTAGTGAGAATTTTTTTCTTTCCTGTGCCACATTATGAATTAATGATTTAAAAACAGAATTAATGACATATATATATATATATATATATATATAATATTTGCATTAGTGTTCTGCGACTCTTTTACTCACTGCAAATAATATTGTAATTTGACAGATTTCACTAACACGTTTTCCAAAAACATGTAGTTTAACCTGAAAATGAGATCTCTGAGTGGGAGTCCAGTCTGAATCAAACCTAGAGTTCTAAAGAGTTGTACTCTGGAAACAGGAGAAAATTCGGGCTGTTGGTGTTGTGAACAACGTGGAGAGTGCTGTCAGAAAAAGTAATTAAACAACTTTCTACATTTTACAAGTGATATGCGTAAGTTCAGTGTAAGCAGGACCCATTAACACTTTGCATATATATTACATAAATGGGATGGAACTTTCCTATGTTATGATGCCTTTGAAAAATCCTGTAAGAAGTATAAGGGGGCTTGCTTGGATCAGCAAATGAGTCCAACGAATGGATCAGCTTACATCTGCAGCCTCTCTCGAGCTCTGGGTAATTATGCAGTATTAAAATGTAGCTGCCAGTGAGAGTGCACATCAGAGCTGCAGTAAACCAGCTTCCAAGGACACACACACTGCTTTTCACCGTTCTTAGAGGCTTGAGACCAACTCAGTTGGAAAAGTGCAAGAAAGAAGATAATAATTACATGGACTGTCGAGCGCATGTGGTGTAGAGTTGTGGTTACATTCCTGGCATCCTTTAATGTTCTGATAAATAGATCAACAACAGTGTTTAGTTGTTGACTAAGTTTTAACGGCAAAATAAGGTCTACAAATTTGAAAACTATCTTAATTACAAACTTGAAGATAATTAAATATAAATCAGTGCCTGTCTGAAAGGGTCTGTAAATCACCTACATAGATGTTAGCAAAGCACTAATGCAAAATATGCCAACCTGGTCTCAGAAAACTACATAAACATTAAAAAAGCAAATTTTTCTTTTTTGTCAAACCTGAGTGGACCTTATAAGAGGCATTTATTTTTCAGTAATCCAAACTAACCTGATGCAAATTATGGTGTTATTTCAGAGTCTAGAGTGCTGGTGTTATTTCAAAAGGACTGTGAAAAATCAGACATTACTTCTTTCCTTTTACTGATCCTTTGTGATCAGTTTACCATCTGAATACCTTGTGTTCCCCTCACTCCATCTCTCCCTATCTTTAATTGTGCGCATATAATTAGCACGAACAATATATGTTAAATCTTCTTGGAATGTATATTAAAGGCATTCTCCTCAAGAACTCATGAGCTCAATCACTTTACCATTACAAGAATTTCATTTAAGACGATAACTCTGATACATTTCTGGTAATGTATTATAAACCAACAAAGGAACATTACCATTTTGATACTTGCTTAGCCCATGAAAAAGCCCAAATGTGGGAAGTGAGTCAACCAGGAAGAGGGTTTCTGGTGTTTGTGGTCAGGCTCCCTAGTCACTTGGAGACTGCAGCCATCGGGTAAGGCCAACCGAGAGTCCGAAAACTAAGACATCAGAAACCCAGCAGAGGGTTTTTGTATTTCAGTGTCAGGATAATGGTAAGAAATGCCAGAAGCAAGGATGTGGGACTTAAGGGCGCTACCTTTTGGACGAGTGCTTAAAATAACCTGAGAGTTATTTTAAAGTTAAATCTATAGATGTAAGTTTTAGACATCTATTTTAGGGGAGAGGGTTATGATGTGAAAAGAAAGGCTGATGGTTCTCCCCATTGTCAATGTACTATAAAACATATTTTAGTTTCACCCATGCTCGCAAACCCGGTTATTTCGTATTTCAATATCATATTCATGCTCTTCTCTCTGGCTGGCTTATTTTAACTCTCCACTTTTCCTCAGTAACTCTGTTTATTCAGAACTGAGCTCAATTATTATCTGTTCCAGGAAGCCTTTGTGAAATACTCCAGATGGTGGTACATTTTCCCAAGTTATATAATGTTTCTACCTCAAGTATACTGTTTGACTACCTTTTCTTCGTTAGGGTTGGAGGTCTAGACAAGTAGATCCCCAGGACTGTCAAGGGCAGGGATCGTACTTATATATATTTTTTGCATCAGCAACAACAAAAATCCTGATTCATAGCAAGAGAGTAATAAATATTTCTTTAACTCCTTAATTCATTTATTTATTCAGTCAGGCTATTTTAAGGATTTATTAAGCTCATACAATGGGCTAAGTGCTATGTAGAAGAGATAAAGGTTTTTCTGCACCAAGACCTAGAACATTCCAACTTGTAGTGCTAAGATCAGCTTATTGAATGACCTTCATTGTTCTAAGGCATAAGAAGAAATAGGAGTAAACCAAGTTTCCTCCCTTTCAGGGTGTGGTGGAATGATAATCATGTTGGGTTGTATAAGATAAGAGCATAGGTGGGGGCCATTTTATGTAAGGTGGTCATGAAAGACTCCTTTGTTATGACATCAAGTAGGACTTGAGATATCTTGGGAATTAGTACTATAGTTCAGAGAAACCAGTGACCACACAATCCCTGACTTGAGTATTTTGGACCAAAAAGAAAAAAGCCAGTGTAACCGGAGCAGAGTCATCCATGGTGGAAGGTAGATAGATGATGGTTGTGGTTGGGACTGGCACATTTGATTTAGGACCTTCTGGGCTCTTGGAGTTACTGTGGTTTTCATGCTAAATAAGATGAAAAATTAGATTTTGAGCACAGCAGTATCACTGTTGACTTTTGTTTTGAAAGATAATCTTGATCCTGTGTAGATGCGTGTGTGTGAGTGTGTGTAGCTATCAAAAATGTAAGGTTTAGTTTGAAGATTTTTTTTTTAGATTTGCTACTTCTGAGTTGAATTTGTAGGAAATACCTGCAGCACAGTAAGCTATTCCATTTGCTAATGTCTCGAGCCCACATTTTAACTCTTTTAAATGATATGTATATAAATTTTGAAATCAAAATCTCAGGGAAATTTTACTTTTATATTCATTATTTTTATAGGAATCTAGTTGATTGTGACTTCCTAAAATCACAGAAATTTTCTAAATATTACTAAGTAGTAATAGACACTGCTGTATTTTTTTCCAAAGTTCTTATCCATAGACAAGCCCTGAATGCCTAGCTCTGTAGAAAAGAGAAGAAACCAGCAATTACATTTTAGGTTCAGTGATCTAGCTTTAAATGCTTCTTTTCCAGTAATACAGCTTTGGAGTGATGAGCAAACAATGACAATTCCAGAAGCCCCTTAAATGTTCACGTTCTCTGAAGCTGTGACTTTGACCAGCTCACTGAATGCCCTTGATAAGACCCACATAGGTTATATATTCATTGCAGGGACCTCACACCACACAACATAACTTTTTAAAAAATGAGGGGGAATATAAACGTCATCTGATAAGAAATCTTTTCAAAGACAAACAAAGGGAATAAACTTATCAAAAAGCATTGTTCATTGAAGCCATTCTGGCAGATTCAAAAAACGTTCTAAAAAAATCTTTCAAAGACATAGAAATAATTTCTGAGACATGCGAGTCAACTCTCCTATACTTTTCTAATAAATGAGAAAGAAAGAGATAGACAGATAGAGGAAAACACAGGAAAACAGAAGACACCTCTTTTTAACAGCTTCTTTTGTTATTCTTTTAATCACCCCTGCAGAATCCCTCTTGTCTATTCACGGGTGAACGTGAATTGACAAGTCTGCATTACATATCGTGGAAGAGCATAGACTAGCCTCTAGACTACCAGTGGCGAGGTAGTGACGACTGGAGGAGGAGGGGGCCATGGTAGATGGGCCGAGTATTACTTGGAACCTCAGCTGTCATGTCCATTTAAGGATGGCTGGATTGCACGTGGGCTGTGGCATTTGTACAAATGGTCTTCAGGAAAATACACTCACATAACAAATCAGAGTCCAGGAAGGAAATAGATGGCAGGTTGAAATCTGGGCAAGCTGAGAGGCATTTACCTAGAGGAGTGTTTACAAAATGTGGGCAAACTCGAGGGAAACCCACAGGACTGTGCAGCATCCAGGGGTTTAAAGCACCTTTGGTTTAAAGGAGCAAGCAAGGCCTGGGAACCGTCACTAAGAACCGGATAGGGGCTCACTGGGAAGAACCGTGACTTGTTGTGCTGATGCTGATAGGGATGGAGGGGGAAGCCGTGTGAGTGGGGATAAACCACTCTATGCCTTTCCTCCCGTTTCCTGCTACGCTCACCAGTTCTTTGTAAGTGCTGGGTCTGTTTTCACCAAAGGAGACATTTTAATAAAGCGGGGACCCATAGAATATGGAAGGGACAGTGTTCTTGGAGAAATATACTATTGCTTTTGAATATATTAAGGTTAGGGTATCTGGTGATTCATGTGGAGATGGACAGTGTGCTTTCATACATATAAATCTGAGGCACCGGGACGCACTTAGAATGACCACATATGGAGCAAATGCAATAGATCTTCACCAGACTGGCAGAAATACTCGAAAGGACAGAGGCCATCTTAATACTGGGCTGTGCCATGTCAGGGCTGACGGTCAGTGTTGGCCTCTAGACGCTCTGAGAAGTGTGGAGATTGTGGGCGGGCACAGGGAAGGAATGGCCACCAAATATGACATCCTTTGGAGGGTCCGTCGGTACCTTCCATGCCCTCATTTCATCTGTACCTCACGACAGCTTCCCTTCCCTTAGTTTAAAAGAGCCAAGAAAGAAAAATGTAATTGTGTTATGTCCTGAAGCTTAGACAGTGCGGTATCAGGAAATTGAATGTTTTCCCCTTGCTGGTATCAGAATGGTTCTTCGTATTGCAGGTTATAATTTATTCTCACTTAATACTTAGAACAACCTACTGAAGAAGTCCCTGTTAGACCTTGCCTAATCTCTTCAAATACCACCACTATCTTCTCACTTGTTACCCTTCAGCCACGCTGTTTTCTCTGAAAAAACCCTAAGCTCTTCCTGCATTCAGGGCCTTTGATATCGCTGCTCTGTCTGCCCAGAAGCGTGGCTATCACTCCATTCCTGTTACAGCTCCACGTTACCTCTTCCTCAACCTCCCTTGGATGATTCAATCTACTGGCAGACACTGTCATTTGGCCCTTTGTTGGATGTCTTCATCCTCCAGATTACTGCCTGGAATTAACCTTGTTTTTAAATTATGTCTCCTTCTTTCTTATCGTCTTTGTCCCCAGACTGGAGGGTGCAAGCCATGGGGCCAGAGCCTGGTCTGCCTGGCACTTCTGTCTCCGGGGCCCTGAGGAGAGTGAGCACTTGGTGTAATGGCAGTTACTATAAATACTTGTTGCAGAAATGGATGACTTGCCAAGTCAACTGCTAAAGAAGTGGAGCCATAGTGCAGTTAGCCGCACTGTGCAGTGAAAAGGAGCTGGCGTGCTGTAGAGCCGAGTTTGGGGAGCTTGTCCCACGAAGAGCCAGATAGTAAATGTTTTGGTCTTTGAGGGCTTGGTCACAGCTACTCAGCTCTCCCATTGTAGCGTGACTGGGTTCCAATAAAACTCTACTTGTAAAAACAGACAGGAGGCCCGTTTGCCAAACCCTGCTGTAGAGTGTGGAAGTAATGCCCTGATATTTGTGTGTAAGCCGTAAGTATTGAGGCCTCTTCAGATGTTCCAAGTAGCTGTGATGCATTTGTACGTGATGAATCGGGTTTTGTCCTCTTTCTCTTTTGCCCTATTCTGAGTAATCAAATACAGAGGGTGCCGAAACAAATGTATACACATTTTAAGAAAAGAAAAACTTGTATTAAAATTGTAATACTCAACAAATACTGATAACAGGAGATGAATACAAGTCATGTGTATATGTTTTTTTGGCACTCCCAGGATATGCTATATATTGTTTAAATGACTCGTTCCATGAACTAGCTTTTGTGTCTCATAAAGTAATGAGATACTTGTTATTAATAGAAGTGACTTAATCAGCTACAAACAGCATTTGAACAATCTACCTTTGTCTCCCTCTTTTTATTGCGCATAATCCCACCCTACCTACCATGGCAGTGTTTTCCATATATTTGGTTCCAGACATTACACTTGAGAAGAATTATGTAAAGGAATATGTAGATAATGGTTTTAAAATCTCATCTTCAATAGAAGCATTCACAGTCCTTCAGTGACTTGTCATACCCTCAGCCTACACAATTTTTCCTTCACATAAATCACTATAGTGTATTAATTTCTTTGCCTCTCTCTCTCCTAGCTTCATGTTTAAAAATATCAAGCCTCATAATGTCACAGAACTCTATGAAATAATTGAGAAAATAATTTCACCTCATTAAAGAACATGCCACACCAATGACTCAAGAAACAAAAAGCTTTAGTGACATAATTGTCATCTTCTGCTTGACGATGTGAAAATAATGCATTTTGTAATAACTGAAAATCCCAGAAAACAACAGTTTGGGTTTCATTCCTGATCAATTAGGAATTATGATATACTCCAATGTTAACATTGGATGGAAATATTAATTAAATATTTTTTATCATGGAGAGAGATTATTGGTTTTATAAAATTTTAAAAGTCGACCTATATCCATTAGAAATCCTTGCTTCAAAATTTTGCTGCTATTTCCAGAATCTTATGCAGGTATAATTTGACTTTTCTTCAGACTTTATTCATCTTGGTGATGGATGACTGTGGATTTGGGTGCCACTCTGTCACACTGCTAAATGTTATCTTTGACACCAGCATGTATATCTTTTCTTTACACTTTATAAATATGGCTTTCATTCTCTGAAATTCAAAGAATATGCCATTTGATCCTGTATATTATTCATATTTGGATGAGGAAATATTCTCTAGATTTGATCCTCAGGAAGATTGATTCTTTTCAATGAAAACCTGTTGTTTTGCCAAATAATTTTTTCCTAGGTCCATTAAATAGTCCATTAAATGGCAATAACTCATATGCATTTCAGTTAGGACTTAGAGCTTCCAGATGGTTTTTAGCACAGTTGACTTCAGACATTTAGAATATTATTCATAAACATTTGTCATCTCAAATCTTGTCATGAATCTCTTTCATGCAAGTATTTTTCTTTACAGGGAATCAGTTAGTTACATGGTCCTAATTCTTTTCAAGCTACTTCTTCCTTCTAGAATAAGCTCACTAGCTTTTCCTAAGTAGATTTTTAGGGTAAAGCCCAAGGTTCCTGTGAAAACACTGCCATATAACTTTTAAGCTAGCTTTATCCAACTTGCACTGCAGTGAATAACTATGACTTCATGAAGGCAGAGATGTAGGTGATAAAAATTAGTGTTTTGAAAAAGAGGGAAATCCTATTTTTAGTGGAGGCTCTGTATAACTAAGGGTAAATCCTTGATTAAAAATGTGTCATTTAGTGAAAGACACATCTTACATATGGAGCAGCCAATAATAATATACCTGACATCTGTTAATTATGCTGTTAGAACCAGAGGTTACTTTTTAGGCAAGGTGAATGTTCAGAATATTATTATTATACCTGAAAATTCTGTTTCTGTGGCAGCATACGTGTTGAATATGTAAGGCAGCACTGTCAATGCAATGGAATGAATGGAATGAATTTTAATGAAAAATGCAGATTTGCTGATGATAAATAAACAGCAAGCAAACGTACTATGTTGAAGTATGGTTTTAGTACAGTCCTGGGGAACTGAGTCCCAGACATTAATGTACATAATGCTATGTCATGTTAAATGTGACAGTACATACAGAATGTGTGATTGGTCAGCTCATATTCTAACAGTGTTTCCTAAATCGATACATTTTAGAACAAGTATTCCACATGTCTATGTAGAACATTTTTGATGAGTAAATAGAATGTGTACCTCTAAGAGGTTGAGAGACGTATGTTTGAGGAGATAAGGAATGAAAACTTTGCTGTCTGGTGTGTACCAGGCAGCTTTTGTTGAAGGAAATTGCAGCACTAATCCTTCAGATCCCCTAGACACATTATAGAATATGCATATCAACTGATAAAATAATCATCCATTTTAATATTTTATAGATGCATACAAATAAATACCACATGATGGAATATTTTAATAAACTTCTGCAAACATTTTCATCTTCAATATTTAGAAGATATTTTCTAATTAAAAGTTTAAAAAAGCTAAATGCGGATTTTTTTTAATATTCCAGCACTATTAAAGTTTTTATCCAAACTGTGGCTCTTAAACTTGCCCATTTGTTTACTTGTATGGGTTCTCCAAGTTTGTTATTATTTTCAGCATAACTTTACAGATTAGAGTTCTCCAAGCAAACATTCCCGTACCCTTCTTTCTAGATTGGCAGCCGGGGTATGAAGTTACTTTTCTACCAGAATCGCAGCAAATATTTTAGACATGGTTCTTGTACATGTTCCAAAATTGTACTCCTGTTGTATACATGGAAAAAAATGTATGAGGAAGAAATATTCAGTTGATCTTATTATAGTTTCTTTGGATGCTCACATTAAAAGTGATATTGACAATGGTGATATTATAAATATGTAACAGTATTTACCTATAACATGGCTACCACCCAATCAGAAATAACATTGAATATAAACAACTTAAATGCCTATGATTTACAGCCAAAGCTACCTTACATAAATTCATGGATTTAGTACAACCCCTCTACATATTAATGGCTATAAAAACCTGTACCCTTAAAACAATGTCAAATGTTTATCGTGTTTTTTTTTTATTGTTTTAGTTTTTTTTTTTGGATGGAATAGACACCAAATTGCAGAGATAGAAATTAGGCATAATGGCATAATTCCAAGTCCTTTCCCCTTCCTCCTGTGTAATTTGTAGATGAATAACTTGATAGTACTTTTGCCTAATCTATTTAATTATCTTCTTTATTAAAAAAAATCTTAGACCTGTAAGCTTTGGGCATACTGGTAATTAATAAGGTGCAGACTTAATTGATATTAATTGCTCAATTGACCTTCAGAGTAACTTTTTTGAAATCACAGGTATAAGTTAGGAAAATGATTTCCAACATGGAGATTACTTTTCTTACCTATTTTACTAATTTTTTTTTTTTTAAGATTTTTATTGGGGAATTGGGGGGATGGGAGCAGCGGTGGGGAATTGGGGGAAGGGGAACAGACAAGTTGCTGTCGTTTTGTTCTTCAGTCTAGTTGTGAAGGACGTTGCTTCACTGGCCCAATTTGGCACCATCATTGCGCTCTTTCCGGGAGAGGCAGATCAGTCAGCGGCTGATCACGCTTTCTGCTGGCTACACACGGTAGCCCATGGCAACCCACTGCCACAGGGGCTGCAGCCTA
>NW_017731748.1:550546-559858 GCF_001890085.2 Hipposideros armiger
CTACGCCGTTGCCGGCGACTCATGGCAGCCCAGCTCCAGGTTGAGCTGTTGTTCAGCATCTTAGCTGTGGAGGGCAGTGTCACTGGCCCTCCTATGTGGGATCCGAACCGGGGCCCTCTGGCATCCCAAGCCAGTTCTTAACCATCGCGCCATTCGGCCGGCCCACTACTAGTCTTTTTAATTTTTTAGAGGATGCTAAGAATTTATGGTCTTCAAAGTTAATATTATATTATTGGTCATTAAGTAAAATGTTAAGTAAACAAAAATAATTTAAAAAATTTTACAGTAATTAAGTAAACAATTATTTTAGAATTTTCTTTTCTTTTTTTTTTGCATTTTCTCCCATATTTATTGAGATTTTATTAACATGTCACATATGTAAGTTTAAGGTGTATGATGTGATTAGATATACACACATGTTGCAAAATGATCATACTAAGGTTAGTTAACACCTCCATCTCAGATGGAATCACTCTTAAAGTAAGTTATTGGAAGTTTAGTTCAATATTTTCCATTTAGTTTAGTGTTGAACTCTTATGACTAAATGAGGCACTGATCCATGGATAGCAGTGATTCACTAAATAATAAAGCAAATAAAAAATAATTAATGCTTTTTCTACATGGTAGACATCAAAATGTGTTCATTGTGTCTAAAATATATATATGTAAGTACGTAAGTGTGTGCAAAGCAGTTTCAAAAACTAAAAACTAAACTGGTCATATGATTTGTTCACCCTTATGTCTAACCCTTTATCATGCTTCATGTTCAAAATACTTTCATCTACAATAGATTCTAGAACAGTTTTACGTATTGTATGATGTTTTCTGCAATATTGGATTTAGGAAGTTGTATAGCTTTAAAAATGGAGGTGGATTACATTCAATTCAAATTCTTTTATGTGGTAAGCAAATTCTCAGAACTCATAAAACAGATAATAAAGTAAAGGGCTAACATAATACAACTTATTCTCTAATCTTAAATCAGATACAAGGAACTATTGTAAAAAGTCTATACAGTGATTAAATATTTATGTGAACATCTATCTGTTACTGAAAGTAGCATTATGAAATTCTTGAATAATTCACATCTTCAGATACAAGAATGAAAATAATGTTGCGGTATAAACAAATAGACACTTTATACACAACTTGCAAACAACAGATGTCTTTTTATTTACTCTTTATCCCATCTCCACTGAAGAATAAGATACTTCCTGCGTTTTCTATTTATCTAATGGGTTGAATTTCACTGTATTTCACTTATTAGTATGGCATGTTGCTTGTGAGTTACTTTATTTTGTATTAAAACAGAGTTCATTTGAATGTATAATTTCCTATCCCTAAGAATTACAGTTTTCGTAGGAAGAATTTACAACACATAGACACTTACCCTCTCATTACTATTTTACAGAGAAAACTCAGATGTCCGGGTTTGCAGCCTCTCTCTAGACTGTTCATAGCTTCGTCATACTCCCACCAATTGCATAATATACAATTAATTGAAAGGAGAATATGATTAGGGTAGTCATTCTCATTCTCTTAATTTCCATTTTTCTTTGTAGGGAAATTGTATTATGCTGTATCCCTTTAGAGACTCATTTTTATGTTCAGGAAAGAAAAGTGGATTAAAACACTTTGAGAAGGCTGTCTCAAAAAGAGAAAGACAAATGTATTATTCACAGGGAAAGGGTTTAGAGAAGATTTTTCTTTTGAAACTTGTCTTTAACTGGAAGCAGATGTTCTAAACGCAGCCCTCCACGGCTCCCAATACACTAAGGCCAACTTCAATAGCTCTTTGGCTGGAATGGGATCTCATAGGTGCCCCTCACTGTACATGGGCCTAGAAAACCCCTTCTGTGTTCACAGAGCCGCCCGCTGGCTAATAAACCGGGACCGGCTGCTTAGCTGGCCATGCCACACAATACCTCCCATCTTCATTGACTCCAGCCCATCCATCAAGTCAGAGACTCAGCACCCTTTTCTTCTCAACGTTCCTCCTGACCCTTAGATCTCGTTGGGTCCTCTAGTCTCTGCTTATATATTATATTGGACTTATCCTGTTATACTATGGGTTCTAACAGTAAATTGTGAGAACCCATTCATCAATATTTTGTTACACACTAACCATCATGAAAAGGCTGTTGTTCAATATTAAAGAGCTAGAATTAAGCACAAATTGGACATAACATAGTCATTGAACACATGTTTCCCAGAAAAGAATGAGGGAATGCAAAATGAATGAACAGTTATTTAAAATACTTGGGACATCTTAGATACTTATGAATTTTAGCTTCTTTCCTTTTGGGCTTGTTCCTTTTCTTTTTTTATTTTCCAAATTAACACAACTTTGAAACAAAAAAGGAAGAGATTGCAAGAACCTAAAATTTTTTTTCAGTGGTATCCGAAGAACCCTATTCTGAAATAAATTGGATTCAGAATTCAGGCATCCTGGGTTTGAAATCTGGTTTCAAATCTTCCTCAAGGGGATAACAGAGGTACCTCTCTGACAGGGTTATTAGAGAGTAAATGAGATAATCCAAGTGAAATATTGGTCAGTAGCTCTAATACTAGATAAGCAATAAATACTTCTGAGGTCTTTATTTTTTAAAAATATTTTTAGCCTTTAAGACAGCCCTCTATCAAATGAAAGTCAACGGTATAAATGGAAAGCTTACCATTTAGTCTTAACTACATTGACAATTATTTATCAAAGTAATCTTACTTTTCTCTTTTTCAACTTAAAATGGTGAACAACTGAACTGAGAGTTGTCAATGCTTTAGCCTTAGGGAATCGAGGTACAGAAGGATAAATCCTGAGGATTAATCTATTCTTGGAGTTCTATACTTATTAATAACCTGAACAAAGGAATTGAAAATCTGCTCATCAGTTTTGCAAATGATACTAAATTAGACAAGCTTGTTAATGACTCTGAAACTGAGAAGTGTGATTTTAAATGAATTTGACAAATTGTAAATGAGTATTTTTTTCCTAAGGCTTAAATAAATAATATATTCATAATGACATTTTTTTAGGATGCGAAAACAGAACAAACACGGCGTATGGGAATATTACCCAGACAAAAGCACAGAAAAAAAGAATTTGAGGCAAAGTTAGGTATATGCAGGAAAATTATTATTTTATGGATAAACAAAAGATTTTAAAAGTGAAGTTTCAATTTTTGTTGAATGCACATTTTTCCAAGAATGTTTACATCATTATTTTGAATTTGCTTAATTCCATTAGCATTGTCTCACTCAGTAGATCTGAAAATGTTATTTTCTCTTTCTTAGCAACTAAGCAAGATGCATGAGTTGTGCTCACTCTTATTAGCTTAAATTACTCAGTCTTTTTTAAAAATGACTTTACCTGCTGAAATCTTACTTTTCTCTCTCCATTTTGGTGAGTGTACACTTGTTAGTATTATCCACACCCTCAATGAAGAAACCTCTCCATCATTTACTGTATTTGTTTATCCCCTGAATTAATGTTGGGTTCATTCAGCTGTAGTATGACACGGCTGTTATAGAGAGGCTACAAATTCAGGCCAGTTTGTAGTGATAATAGATTTATTGTGTTTTCTGACAGTTTGAAGCTCTGCGGCATTGTTTATCGTACAGCTCTCTAAAGAGCATTTTGGGAATTGGGAAGATATTATTGTCATTACAATACCTGAGGAGTGCTATTGCCAGTTAGTGGAAGGATGCTGGGTATGTCGGGTGCATGGTAACCTTCACATGATTCAGGTGTTACAAACTAATTTTAAATACCGTACTGAACATTCAGCTACATGAAAAAGCCCACTTCAAATTATGAAATGAAAACTGAACCCCTTTTCACACACACATAAGCACAAATAATTTTTATGTTTTCATGTTACACTGAATTTCCAAGGAATATAATTACGTACATTGAAGGAGATAATACTTGATTTTGTTCAGAGCTCCCAAGAGCTGTTCACCATTTTATTGTGTCACCAGCGTCACCACCATGTATTGTGCTGTGAGTAAGTTATGCATGTAACACATTGAGCCAATTTGCATTTGAAGTTGTTGCATTTGTGGTGGCTGTATGTTGAGGTACAAGTTGCTGGCTACTTTACTGCTTTCTAATTAATCCAGTTAGTGAAATACATATTATTATAAAATACTTCGTATTTCCTATATAAATTATACAATTATATTAGTTTTTAAAGGTATTTGTGTAAGTCATATCATCTTTGATTTCATAAATGCACACAGAGTTTTAAAGAATAGTTGTTCTTATAAGAGATTCTGTTGGGACTGAGTGCTGAGTATAGGTTAAGACAATGCTGTTTTTAGTAGGCTTATTCCTGGAGTGACCCTGGGGTAACAGCCACCCCTGTCAGTCATTACTGCACACCCTTCTGTAGGAAGTCTGCCCCGGAAGTTGGACCTTAGCAGGACTAGAAGACCTCCGAGGTTCTGAGAACATAGATATATTTGAGATTGTTCCTGTTATCGGGGATCACTTTTTTCTGCTGCACAGAAGCAAATGGAACTTTATGCAGAGATGTTGCCATGTGGTGGGCGGCAAACAAAAAGTCAAATGAAGTGATGAATCGTTGTTGGCTGACCCCATTTCCCTTTTCCGAATCCACAAGCTTTAGAAAAGCTTAGTAAAACCTTAACTGTGCTGGAATACATTAAGAAAAGTATCTGATTGGCAAGCGTGGGGCACATTGTTTAGGGGGAGGAAGTGCTCTCTTAAATCTAGTTTAAATAGTGACAGGAAAGGTGAATCTTAGAAAACAAGGAAAGAACAATAAGGTACATTTTTCTGTAGCACATGTTGATATTTACTCTCTCCTTTTACAGCTTTAAAAAGTCTAGTTTTAAAATCTTAAGGGAGGTGGCCAGGATACTTTACACTTTGCAAATTAATAAACTCAATATAAACAGCCAGCTGCCCCTTCTAAATCCCTCCTGTCCTGGCTGTCAGGACACCCCTCCTCAGTCTCCCTCAGTGGATGCTTTGCTTTGTTTTCTTTCCGTCACACTTTTAAATAGTAGCATGCCTCAGTTTTCTAGGGTCAGTCTTATCTTATCTCCATGATAGATCCTCATCCAGAGAGACCTTATTCACTTATGTGAATTTGTCTGCAACCTAAACACCAATGACTCCCAAATGTAAATACTTCATGATTGAGTTCTAAATCTGTGTTTCCCAGTTTTCCATGAGATATTTTTTCATCTAGATTTATCAGAGCTTCTTCCAACCTAAATGTATTTTTACTGACTCATTTTCTAGCTTTCTCATTCCCTCAAATGGCTGCACCCTGCATGGTATATCTAGATTAATGAAAGAAGCCACATTCATCCCAGTTTCCCCAGATTTTGATGGGTCAGGTATTCCCGCTCTGTTGTTTAATGGACCACCAAATCCCTCAGGTTCACCTAAACATCCATGTGATTGCTACTTACTCTCCTCCCCCACTGTCCCTATCCCCACTCTGCATGAATTTAACAATATTCATAACCAGTTTCCTGCTTTCTGATGGATTCTCCTTTGCTCTGTCCTCCTTATATGATTTTTAAAACATGATATGAACAGCAATCCAATAAAAACAAAAATATGGTTATTTCTGGGGCAGTATTAATATGGCCACATATTCTTTGTCACCCCTGCCATTGAGAGGTACAATTTATGTCTTTCCCCAGAAGCAGAGACCAGACCACTAGAATATGTGGAAATTATACTCTGCCAGATTCCAGGTCCAAGGGGGCAGAGTAATATGGATTTAAGCAGCTGTCTCAATGGGAAAATTCATGGCTTGACATCTCCTAAAGCCATAGGCATTTACTTAAAAAAGTATATACAGAGGGTGCCAAAAAAATGTACACACATTTTAAGAAAGGAAAAAAAATTATTAAAATTATAATACTCAATGTATATACCTATAACAAAAGATGAATACAAGTCATGTTTGACTTCTGCAATTACAAGAGGTGCTCAAAGTGGTTCCCATCAGTGTCCAGACACTTCTGATGATGGCGAAGTACTGCTTGAGCAATGTTGACCAAAGTGTCCACTTGTAGACCTTTTTTTAGCACACCCGGTAGATTTTTTTTAGAGCACTTTCAGGTTCACAGGAAAATTAAGGTGAAGGTGCAGATTTACCATCTACCCTCCTCTTCCCTGATTATTAGCACCCCCTACCACAGGCATTTTTGCAGCGATATACTCACTCCTGACCCCCAATTTTCTCCTTCCTTCTCCAGTGCCTCTTTCCCAGTGGATTTCCTTGTTGCAGATTGATTTTTTTTCTTGTTCCTTTAGCTGCGGCAGGAGGGCTGTAGGGAGCTGGAAGGGGAGGTGTGTCCTTCCACTGGCTGAGATAAGGCTGTGCTCCAGGAGGGGGAAAGTCTGTTTTCCTGGAGAGCAGCCCCTGGCTATGGACAGTCTCTGGGAGGGTTTCCCTAGGACTGCTATTACCCTCCCTTGCCTGAGGACTTGCTCACTGTTATCCTGGCCCACACTCCCTCTCCAGAAATTCATCTAAGTCACCCTGTGTGTGTTCCTACCAGGGTATGGCAGCAGCAGCTTCCGTCCTGGCAAACAAGATCTTAGCTGTGACTCTGGGTGTGCGTTACTCTCCGGTTTGGGGTGTAGTGTTGGGGTGATGGTTTGCCCTGCTGGTGTAAGTTCTTGGAGGATTTAAGAACAACTTTGATATTCAGTTTATTCAGCTTTTTCTTTTTTTAAGGGTTGGGAGTGATGGCTTCCAAGTGCCTTGCCTGTTGGAGTTGAAGCCAGAAGTCCAAAACCATGCTTTAATTTTTAAATAAATTTTCTGCATTGCCAACAAGTTGAATAATCAATGCATATTCTTTAGGTAAACTGGAGTTAAGGAAAAAAAATAATAAATGCCCCATCCCCTGCAAAAAGCTGAATTGGCCATTTTCTTTGAAGATACCCTGTCTGTTTTTCCTGCAAACCCACCTTCTGCATTTTAAAGTAACTTCTTTCCTCTCACCCCTCTGATCCTGTTCTCATCTTTTCCCACTTCTAGAAACCATGAACAAACACAAAATCTAACAAGTTGTGCCATTAAAGGCACCTGTGAACTTGGCTCCGCGGACACAATTTCAGGGACCCTGCGGGTCCTTGAGGCTGAAACTCAGGACACTGGGTCTTTCTTTGCTACCACACACCAATGTAAGGTAGCAAAAACCCCTAGATTCTGAAGAAAATGGACTGAAATGATTAAGTAGGTGGGTAGTCCAGCCTGTGTGGAAAGACTGAAATTCTTTTGTTTGAAAGGGAACCTTTATAACTTGGACATGAGGTTACAAAGCCATGAAACAAGATACTAAATGGAAGGGTGGTGCTTTGATTCCCAAGTGTCTTCCAGGAGAATAGCAGCTGCGATCTTTGAGATTTTTCTAAATAAATGTTACGTAGTTTCTCTAGAGTGGAAAACGGGACCTAATCTATTTATACCTTTTGGAGAATTATGGTTCTAGGAAATTCGCTAAACTCTTCTTCTGTCACACTCTTCCAAACAATTCCTTGACCTTAACTTGGCTTCCTGACTAACTTTCTTCTAATGAGGAAGGGATATGTTGATGGGCAACAAGAGGAAGGTTATCTGGGTAGTAATAATACCCACGGTAAATTAACATATTGACCAATTAGTGTTCTGTGAATTTGGTTAACCTATGACAGGCTATTGGGGCCTGAGAAACCTTTCAGTCATGGAGAAAAAAGACTTGAAACTGAGGGAATCATCTCTAAGACCCTTAAGGACAATGATTGTGCCGCCAAAAGAAATCTGAGTGTGTAGATCATCTAGGATTTGCAAATATAAGCTACACCATTCACTATCGCCTTACGTTGGTTACTGGATACTGAAAAGGAGACAGACTGACCTTGGCACATTAGCACTGCCCAAATGCAACAAAACCATCTTAGCAAAATGCAATTAGCTAAATGGATTATTAATATAATATCGCTGTGAGTGCTAATTAAGATGAAAATTAATTTCATGACCTGGTATAAGAAAACATCTAATCACGTAAATTATCACTGTTATAGAAAACTCTCCCTTAGAAAGCCATATCTTTAAAAGGATGGGAATGTACCACCTTATAGAAATTGTTTTTCATAGACATTGAGTTATTGCCCATGAATATAAGTTAAGTGTTTTATGGGACATTGTATGATAATGCCAGCGTTAACAATGATATAAAGTTAATATTTAGAATTCAAAGTATTTAAAATAATTGGAAAGCTAGTTAAATTTATATATGCTACATTAAAGCACTGAACTTTTATCATTTACAGTTAAGGTTTGAAAAAAAAATGTTTGTAAGAATTCTACACTAATTCTTCAAAATTGTCAGTTTCTAACTGGATATAAAGCAACCTAAGATAGAAGAAAAGCTGTAAAAGACCTGATTTACTTAGGAAAAAAGCTTCATTTGTACAGGATTCAGTGACTTTTAAAATAGTAGGCGAATTCTCCTTCTGAGTTATATAACAGAGAAGTAAAAGCAGTTATCCATGAAAAACATGGTCCTGTTCTGTCTATGCTGATAGTACAGACAGGCGTGCAACCAGGTTCCTGCCCTCCAGGGGATTATAAATGAAGTGATAAGTGATAAAATTCAGTCATGGACATGAGAAATAATACAAAGCAAAGACTACATTTTTAAGAGTTGTCCTGATTTTTTTTGGCCAGATGTTAGGCAAGTTGTGTGAATTACCAAATGCAATCTCAAAAACTTCATAGGGCAGATAATATTAGTCTTCCTAGGGGCAGCCAGCTAGCTCAGTTGGTTAGAGCACAGTGCTCATAACACCAAGGTTGCCGGTTCAATCCCCACATGGGCCACTGAGCTGCGCCCTCCACAACTAGATTGAAACAACTACCTGACTTGGAACTGATGGGTCCTGGAAAAACACACTGTTACCCAATTAAAAAAAAAAAAAAAAAAGAAAAAGAAAAAAAATTAGTCTTCTATTTTGAGACATGAAAACTGGTGCTTAGAGAAATTAAGTAATTGAGTGATATTAATTGCTAGAGTCAGGATTTTAACCCAGACAATTGGATGCCCAGAGCACCAGTGCCTTCCATATACTGTATTTGCCGGCGTATAAGACGATTTTTTGGCCCTGAAAAATATGCCTCCAAGTGGGGGGTCGCCTTATACGTCAGGTACACTTCAGATAGACTGCCCATAGTGCTTGCCCCATGCCATAGTGGCCTCCCGATGCCCGCCCACTTCATTCCACATACCGTTCAGGCATCAGCAGCGCTGCTGGGTGTATGGTCGGCTGTGTGCGATTTT
>NW_017731748.1:560498-616599 GCF_001890085.2 Hipposideros armiger
GGCGAGTATATAACAAACTCTGTATTTTGAGTGGAAATGTTAGGGGGTCGTCTTATACGCCCAGTCGTCTTATACGCCAGCAAATACGGTATCTGTGATGGATAAAGGGAGAATTCACAGAAGACTGTACATGGTATCACATTAAAGTTTTTTCACAGTAGAAACTAAAAGTAGGGGAAATGCAAGAGAATATTAAGATATTTGGAAAAATCATACTTTAGATAGCAAATATTAAAAATAGAGAAATTTAAATGACTTCCCTACAAAATAAAATAATACTGCTAAGTCTCTATTATAGATGGTATTAATTAGAAATTTTGAGTAAGAGAGGAATGCAGCTGGTATAGTTTCTGTTACAAGTCTATAAAATAAGTTGCTCAGTTATTTTAGAGAATATAAAACAAAAGATGTTTGAGCGAATATGTTCTTGGAATGTCATAAGCAGTAGTATTAAAATGTTACTGGCAGATGAGTAAGATTCAAGAAGGTTAATTATTTTAGAAAATTTTGGAAATCAGCAAAAAGTAGTTGAAAAATATGCTCGGTCAAAACTATGAAATAAAAGTAAAAGGACTGGGAATAAAAAAAGAGAAGTGAGCTTAACAGCAGTTAGCATTAAGAAGTGGAAAAAAAAAGAGAGAACACCCAGTTCTTTTGATTACCTAAAGCAAATATGATATTCATTCTTTTAGACAAAGACTTCATAGTATTCAAATGCCCTGGCCTCTGCCCATGGGATAGAAACATGATGCTACTAGGAAGAGCAGTCAATTAGTACAGCTCTCCTCTGGTCCACAGCAGGGCCATCACTCTGCAAGTCTGCCAGGAAGTTGGTGAGAGGGGACCCTGGGTGGCTTAAAATGAGAGAAGGGAGGCAGGATTTCTGATTTTTGTTCACATAAGTCACACTTAGCTTGAAAGCACGAATTCTTGATCCTGCTTATACATGTCTGTCTGCTACTGTCACAGGCACAAGTCACCGTGTATAATTCAGTGAGGCCCACAATTCATTTCAGCATCTCTCAGTGGCTCCCTGGGTGGGGACAGCAGAGGCCATCCTTTAGGGGGAAGAGTAGGAGAACTGAAATTGTGGCAGTCATGTCAACCTGCTTACTTAGCTGTTCTCCTTTCACTTAATTCCTGTCAAGAAGGACAGTTTCGTCCTCCCCAAATAGGGAGACAAGAGGAACTCATTAGCATCTACCTCTCGCTTTTCCTTGAAGCAATGATAGATGGCGGCATAGGCTTCCAGGAGCAGCAGGCTCCGATTTAGTTCTTTCTTCCACTGTGTTTGAAAAGATGGGAGGTGGGCGGAGGGCCAGGGAGACACGGTGGGCAGACTGGTTTTTTCTCTCAAGGTTATTTGGGTAAATTTGATCAACTATCTTCTGAATCACTCATAAAACATCTTCAAATGCTTTTTGAAGGTGCATACATTTGGTAAACTTGGTATTTTCAATTGGGTATTTCCTGTGATCTCCTCAAGCCACGTCCCCATCAGGCTGAAACCAGTCATACTCCTATTTTCGGTTACTTTGATTTTTTTAATCCACATCTACAGTAGCCTACATTTTGCCAGTACCAACAATCAAATTTTAGCTTCCAAGTTCCTGCATTCTCAGCTCCATTGGACACCACTTTCCCTTCTTTAGGTTTTGTGAAAGCATAGACACAGATGAGAACCTTTGTAACCGGTTTTTTTTGTTTGTTTGTTTGTTTGTTTGTTTTGTTTTGAGGCATGTAGTTAAGAGATTCTCTCAGGAGGTGGAGAAGTATGTTTTTGGCATCCCTGTACTAAACGATTCTGATACTGTATTGGGAGAAGGGGGTTAGTATTACAAGGGGAGGGGCTGGGCGGAGGTCTGAGCTCGGTGTTTCAACACGGAAGGGAAGTAAGAGGCAGATGTGCAGGTAATCCCCTTGCACTAGGTCAGTTCTACTCCCTTTCTCTGTTTTATGGCTTCTCGAGAATTTCTGTGTTTAGGAAATTTTAAGAATATCCTGAAGTATTCTGAAGGGTCTTCAACAGCTTATAAAATCACAGAGAAATTAGAAAAGTGACTTAGGTAATAGAATCAGGTTTGGTGTAATCTTTCGGCACCATACTATATAATAAGGAAAATAAATTAGGTTATTTATGGAAATGATTGACTTATTTTATACAGTGATTTTTTTTCTTTTAAGGAAAAGATTATGAAAAATGTTGGCGTTTTGCCAGTTATCCATTGCACAAATAATTTTAACACATTAACTTTTCTTAAATTTACTGACTGGGTAGGATGGAGAAAGATGAAGATTGTAGAACTTAATAAAATATTCCATTTTTCCCTATTGTTTAAGTGTGCTTTGCATTGTATTCTCCAAAACAGATAAAGCTATGAATGTATAATGCAGCTTTACAGAAATTTAAGATCAGCCTAATGTATGTTCTCATAGAAATGTCTAACTTGTGTGAGAAAAAAAGTGGCATACAATGTACTTACTAGAATTTTTTTTTTCTGTGTCCTGATGGAAATGTTGGAAAACAAACACCACCTGAAACTGTCCAGTCAGAGGGCAGAGAGCTGGAGCCCTTATCCAGTTAAGGGGACCATGTGGCAAGTAGGGGTCTAGTGTTCCCAGAACCAGGTTTTTTTTTAAGCTTTTTACATTAAATGCAGCATTTTTTTTTTCAAAAATGAGATTGGTATCAAATCCTGATTGCTGATTTCCTGCAAAAGACTTGAAAATAGAAAAGTTCCCTGAGCAGGCCTAGGTCTGACCGTGGGCGGGCATCTAGGATGGAGCATGTCCCACAGGGAGACAGCTGGAGGACTCTAATCAGGGAAACTACCAAACAAATCATGAGCAAGAAAGTTGCACATCAGGCAGCCACTTACTAAATCTGTTGCTTTATCTCTCTGCCATCGTTAAACTCAGAACACATCTTCAAGTTTTACCCACTTCTGTACGAACTGAATTTTCTTCCCTAGTATGTTACAAAAGACAATGCCAAAAAAAAAAAGAGCTACAAACTTCTGTTTCATTTTTATTTTAATCATGCTCTTTGAAGAAGTTGACAGGATTTCCTAGGACTGTCTTGATACTCACCCCTTATCTTCTGATCGTTTTTGTCCTCTTTCTCCATTTTTTCTTCCATGTACTCTTTTTAGTCCTCCTAATGGTTCTCATTTCAGCGTTCTCTTTTGACAGTGTCCTATGGAAGGAAATCGTTGGTGACTTTGCCTAGTAACAGAATTGTACTAGCTATAATTTTCGGTCTAATTCCCATCTGCGTGTCAATCCCCAAATTCACATCACATATTAACTTGCCCAGCGATGACTCAGATATACCAGGACCGAAGCCAAGCTGATGCTCGCTCTCTCTCTGAACCTTCAGTCTGTGGCGAACCCCAAGCGAGCCCCAGATGGGGTCTTCACAGTGAGCAATTTTCATTGTATTCAACAATTTCCCCCAGAGCAGCCACGTTTGTCCGTCATCAGTTTGTCATGTATGAATCAAAATTTCTTCAGCATCTCTTTTCCTGTCTTGATGCAAGCCTTTGTTTTCTCCTAAGTGATTTTAATATTCTCTTTATTGGACTCCCTTCTCCTACTAGCCCTCCACTCCAGAGTCACTGAAAATTAGTCTTTTTGTCATTCTCCAGCATAAAAACATCTTCCACTAACTTCCTTCCATTGCTTTCTTGTGTTCAAAGGGAGAATGTGTGTTTGTGTCTGTGTGTCTGCGTGTGTGTCTGTCTGTGTGTTCTGGTATAATACTGGCAGAGAAGAAGATTGAGATATTTTATATATATATATATATATATATATATATATATATATATATATATATTTGGTTGTTGGGAAAGTCATGATGCATTTTTGCATTGAAAAACATAGAAAAATATGTCATGACTTTCCTGACAACCCAATATTTTATATATATATATATATATATATATATATATATATATATGTTTACATACATATTTAAAATCATGTTAGTATTTTGGCTGTAAATGTGGAATGAGTGGGCACATCCCACACAAGAATGGAGTCAGAAAGACCATGGAAAAACTTCTTACCTTGGTTCAGACGAAAGGTGATAATGGCTGGGGCATAGCAAACAGCACTGAATGGAGAGGAAGAAATGGAACGATGAACTATCGAGTAGGTAAAATCAACAAAATGCAGGCTGTAAAGGAGTTCATTTTCAGACAGTTCCTTTGACATACCTGTAGACGCACAGGTAATAGGATACGTGGGCCCAGTTTTTGACGGAATACTGGCAACTAATTTTTGGAGTCAGCAATGCCAAAGGGAATTTGGGAGTCCTCAAAGTGGATTAAATTACAGGGAGAATCCAGAGAGTGATACAAAGAGCACATCTAGATATTGCCATCATTTAAAGGGAGAATTGGGATCAGCCAAAAAGACTGAATGAATTGTCACAGAAATTGAAGAAAATCAGTTGAGTGCCATGTTTTGGTTATCTGAAGAGGAAAGTATGAGAATGTAAATCCTGTCACCGTTCTTTTAAGCATCAACCCAGATGGGAGTTTCATTTCTGATAATAACATTCTTGTTTTCTCCTTTATTTTTTTCTATAAAAACGTACATCATTTGGCCACAGAATTGCTTCTCACCCAAGTTGGGTGTGTTTTTCATCTAGCTAATGTTTGAAAGGCCTTGTAGCCGAGCCAGTATTTCCAGCCTCTCTTCTCACTATTATATATGCCTACTGCGTTTCAGTCTTGGTATAAGTAAAAGTAATTATATGCTTTTAGAAGTCATAATATTTTTACAACTAACCAAGAAATTAGAAATGTCTGCACCAAAGCAGCCATTAGCAGAAAAGCAAACAATTCACTCATGTCCATCTTCGGTTTAATGGAAATTACAACTGAGAGGAAAATAAGAGACATCATTACACAGCTCTACAGAATAGATCTTTTGCTTTTCATGGAATATTTCCCCTTGGAGAAAGAATCAGGGTACTGAAAGGCACCAATAATAAAAAGAAACCATAAACCTTTTGTAATTCTTGGAGTGGAATCGTCCCAGCAGAGGAAGCACATTTTAATATGCATGAGAAATGCCCACGCAGGGAAATTACCACCAAAGATGGCTGAACCGGAGGGGAGGGTGATCAGTCCTCGCACATGCTAAGTGGATGCCAAGGGCTTCTGTCTGTGTCCCTTGCATCGGAGGCAACGTTTGCTCATGAAGTTCACACTCAGACTTTGTATGCAATAGTAATTCAATTTCTGATGATTTCATATGTTTAATCTGCAAATTGAGTTCAACGTATACATTATTATTTGAACTATATTTATTTTCCATCTAATGAATAGAAGCATGTGGTTTAAAATCTGAAAGTGCAGGCTTATAATGAAAGTCCCACGTCACAAACCCAGGCCCCTTTGTTAAAAGGCAAACATGTTAAACCCTTGTTAACTTTAAGATCTAAACAATACGTGTTTTACTTACTAGGATTATGGAACTATTTCAGACACTATCTGTTAACATATTTACACAACTCCTTTCTTACTCTTCCCAACTCCTTCCAATATAGTATTAATTTTAGGTTTTACTGTTGATTTTGCAACTTAATGTTTTCTTTTTTAACCTGTATTTACATGTTTACTATCAAACTTAAAGTATATATGAATTCCTTTTCTTGTTAGGGGGCAATATTAATTCACAAAGGTTAGTATTAAAAGAATGGAACACTTTTTATAGTACAAACGCTGTTTAGAATGGACTCTGAACTCCTGACCCATCAGGAGCCCGGCCAGTGGACAGCCATCCTTTCCTGTGACACTTTCCACTTTTGAACTCCTAGCCTGTCTCATTTCCATTTTTCTCTTTATAATTTAAAAATTAATTTTACATTCTTTTTTGAAATCTTAAGACTGCTATCTGCATTACATCTATATTTTATGTTGTATTTTCAGGAGTGTTTTCTCCAAGTTGATTATATAAATAGAAAAATCTGGAAGATTTTTATAAACAGGGTCATGTCTGGGCCCTGATACCAGACATTCTAATTTAATTGCTTTGAAGACAGAGTTTAGAACTCCTGGTCTATAGCTCAAATATAAGTTGTAGAATTGAATAAAGTGTTTTCAATCCCTTTATGTAAATGGTGCTCACAACCTAAGGTTCCATTTTCTATATGGGGAATATGGTGTGTGTGTTCATTTTTTTTATTTTGTACATAGTTAATATGTCCTTGAGTTTTCCATATAATCAGCTACTCTGTTGAAGCATTTTATTTCACTTTGTTTTTCCCCAGAGGTTTCTATAAGCTATTGTTCCATCTTTAATATTTTCATTGATTTGGTATAGAATATTCGATAAAAGTCACTCTCCTTTAGAAATGCAAAGGCATTTGTTGTTCAGTTGTCTAGGTTTGCTGATGAGAACTCGAATGCTCTCTTGCTCTTCTTGTGTAGGTAACATTTTATTCTCTAAAATCTTTAGAGACATCTAAACTTTTAAAGAGATTAATGTCAATGGTGTTATAAGATTTCACATTTGCCCATGTGTCGATATTTTTAAAAAAGTGTTTTTGCCCAGTGGACTTGGTGGTCCCTTTTTAAATCTAGGACAATTGCAGCATGAAAAGCATCATGAATTATGCGCATTCGAATCCCCAGTTCGATTTTCTCTCTTCCCCCTTTTTCAATCCTTCTGTTGGTAATATCTGGCTGATGCGAATGGTTTGCGGGGGATTGACTTCTATTCCATTTCTGCACTTTCAGTCAGCCTCCTCTTCAAACCCATGTCTCCCTCTGCCACCCACTGCCTGTTCTTGTGAGTCCTGAGCTTCAGGGACTTTGTAGGCAGTTCACGTCATCCCCATGATTGCCTCCTCATATGTACTATAGAGAGTCATCCTTTCTTTTTCACCGGTCACCGATCTTCCAAAAGCTTTCTGTGATAATTGTACATGTTGAAAAATGTACTCGACTCTTGATGTCTCTACCATTTTGATTAATTCCTTTCTCCTTCCCTCCCTCTCTGCCTTTCCTCTCTTTCTTCTCTCCTTATTTGTTTCCCATTATTGAGTCATTGGTAGATTCTTGGGAGTGAAAGAAATACATCCCAATGACCAACTTCTTATCTTTGAACATAAGCCAATTTATTCTAAAAAGCTTCCACATAGAGTTTATTATTTCTGTACTTTTGACACTGTTACACAAAGATCATAATTATTGACCTGTATATTTAGAGAGGCTCTACCAAGCAAGAAGTGCTGGACTTCTTAGATATTGGGCAAAGTCATAGACTATTATTGGGTCATCGGAAAAAAACGTATTTTTTTCTGCTTTTCGTTGCAAAAATGCATCATGACTTTTCAGACTACCCAATATAATAAATGAATACAAACTACGGGATTCCTTTAGATTGCTTTCTTGTTCTCTGTTTTTCTTCATTTTCTGGAGTTTCCACATTACTTTTTCTTTCTTGTTTTTACTCAGCCACACTGACCAGACATCTCTCTCCTACTTGTTTTGCAAATTCTACACATATGATTTTAAATTCCTTTTGGGGGAGGCATTAGTACTGCATATCATTTTCATGTTCTATTTAATGTGACAGAGATATAATGCGACAGAAGTATTTAATGTGATATAACAAAAGGATCATTAATACGAAATGAGGAACTTTGGATATCAGTGTTTAATCTGCCATATGTGTGGTCCTATGAATTTGGGCAAGTTATTAAAACTCTTTGAGACTCATGTTAACTATTTGTAAGGTGGGGCTTAGAATACATCCTCATTGCCCATTATGAAAGAGCTTTAAAAATCTTAAATGTGCATGAGATGTACAACATTAATTAAAACCTGAAGAATTTTATGTGACCATTGCTTTTACTAAACAACTGTAGTTTCTACCTTGTGCTGTTGGTTCATAAGAAATAGTCCTTAAGTGTTTAAAAAATGCATTTGATAAAACCTTTCTTTGATAGGAATCTATTATTTAAATTTGAAAGTGCTTCGTATGCGAGTCCTTGAGTAATGTAGATGGCTTTCCTTTCATATACTGTGACAGGTTGTAAATTGGTGTATTGATCTGCAAGGGTCCCATAAGCTATTAGATCAAACAACACATTCATATAAATCTCAAGAGTGTTTTAAAGAGAAACACAAACACCTCTTTCCTATGTTTACTACTCGGATTGTTTAGTTGATTAATTAGGCCTTCAATATATAGACTTATTTATATGCTCCAGTTTTGAAATAGTAGCTATGGTGAATGTTTTTCCTCTTATGCAGATCAAATTATGGGTATTAAACAGTGTTGCACGGTGGAAGAGCAACGATATTTCAGTTCGATGGTTTTCAATTAATCAGCCCAGAAGGAGGTGATATGAATTGGAAATTCACAGGTTCAAAGAACATCTGATGAGTTTTGACAGAAGGCCTATTATCTACTAAATATTTTTAGCACCTAACTCAGATACCATGAAAGCAATTACTTACCATCTAAATCAAATATCATGAACTTCATTAACAACAACTAGAGTCAAATTTTACGATACCTTAACATTGCATAATATTTTTGCTATATGATTTATGACACAGGTGATAGCACAACTTCAAAATAGCTGTTTATTATCGATAGTAAGCTCAAAGGCCCAATAGCATTTCTGGTTCAGCAATAATTTATGTGAACCAAGTTTTATTAAATATAATGTCATCTCCTACTACCCATCCTTACATTTTTAATTGCACTGTTGTCAGCTGGCCAAGAGAGCCCAAACATTTCCTAGAACCGCACACATCAAACCAAGCCACAGAATAACTCTTTAGATATCACATATGGTAAGATGTCTCTCAAGCATTTTATGACAAAATTTTCAAAGGTATAGAGACCGTAAAGTCAAAATAGAGGTTTGAAATATTTTTTCCTCTACAAATGAATAACAAGTCTTGATACCAATAAGTGGCAAGAACTTGGTGGAAATGCATTTATGTTCCCTAAGAACTGTCTCCAGAACCTGTAAGAGATCTGTTTGTGATTTTTTTTTCATTTTTAAAGAAATACATATATGCATGCACTTTAGGTAATTTTGTTGCTCCTAGAAGAATTGGTATGCAGTGTGAGTCCAAGATGAGGGTGAAGTAAAGTTAAACATTCCTAACTGGAGAAAGCCTCAGGCTCCTTGTCTCATGGGGAAGAGAGGAGAAGCTTGGGTCTGCATCTGTGTGTTCCAGAAAATACCATGCTGTTCTCTTCCTTCTGAGGGTTTCAGAGATATATATATATATAAAACAGTAGTAGCATTTTTTACTTTTTGTTAGATACCTGAATGTAGCTATAATTTTATTGCTCTTCATCAGTTGTGTCCAATTGTTTCACTTGTAATTTCACCAATCAATCAAATTTATTCTAAGTCTAAGCCAACACTTATGTCATAATAACCAAATGCTATGAACTGAGGTTTTAGCTATGTAATTTTATCAATAGTCTGGTAACTGTCTTCAGGAGTCTTACTCTATTGCTTGTTGAATATGGGAAAAATGGTCTTAGATTATCTGGTATTTTGATCTGCTCAGGTAAAAATTTCAGCACATAACATGGTGAAAGTGCTGTAAAAATTGTACCTGGAAATGTTCATAAACTTATAATTCATACTGATTCCTTAGAAAGGATGACAGAAAGAGCTTTTGAAATCAAGATTCCAGAGTTTATTTCCCGCTTGGCTATTTCCTAATAATGTGTCCTTGGATAAGTGACAATTGAAAGCTTTATTTTCCTTTTCTAAAAAGAGGGGGTATATGGGCCGGCTGAGTGGCGCGATGGTTAAGAACTGGCTTGGGACGCCAGAGGGCCCTGGTTCGGATCCCACATATGAGGGCCAGTGACACTGCCCTCTACAGCTAAGATGCTGAACAATGGCTCAACCTGGAGCTGGGCTGCTGTGAGTCGCCGGCGACGGCATGGGCTGCAGCCCCTGTGGCAGTGGGTTGCCATGGGCTACCGTGTGTAGCCAGCAGCCAGCGTGAGCGGCCGTCCAGAAGCTGGTGACTGATCTGCCTCACCCAGGAAGAGCGCAATGATGGTGCCAACTTGGGCCAGTGAAGCAATGTCCTCCACAACTAGACTGAAGAACAAAAGGACAGCAACTTGTCTGTTCCCCTTCCCCCAATTCCCCAGCGCTGTTCCCATCCCCCCAATTCCAAAAAAAAAAAAGAGGTGGTATAATAATACAATGACAAAGGATTGTTATAATAATCTGCGTGACACACTTTGCATAGTGTTCAGTACATAGCAAATACCTGGTAAACATTTTTTCCATTGCAGAGTTTCCTCTCTTAAAACCCTAAAAAACCTCTACTATCTCAGCTAGAAAATGTTATATATGATGACACTACTGTGACATAGTCCTAAAATCTGTGACATAGTCCTAAATATTTTGACATAATCCTAAAATCTCACTGATCGGGGAAAAGGAACTTTATAGGGAATAGTTGCATCATGTCTGCAAGGTTTCCATATAAAGATGAAATATTCATCAGTGTCTTGAGACAAGAATCACATAACCCCCAAAATGAACACTGACCATATACTGAGTGTCCATACTCCCAGCATGCTAAGAACTCACATTATACAAATACCTTGAGTGGACCTAACTGCCTTTTGACTTGTGAACATTTGGGAGGTCGTCTCTTATTGGATGGTTTCTGCCCTTTTACTTCTGGTTAGTTTACAATAGAGGATATTCTCAGGGAAATTTTGGAAGACATATGTAGAAGACATCAGAGATTTAGTCATCCCGGGCCCCTGAAAGGCCTGCGTGGAGGAGGCAGCCTTCCGCCCCCTTCAACCGCTCCGTATAATTAGACGAGTGAGAACTAACTGTACTTGGGTTAAGCCACTATCAGGTTGAAGCTCACTTATTACAGCAACTAGCCTTCCCCTAACTAATACAATTCTGAAAAACAGAGAAACAAAGTATGTGATTGTGTGTCAACATGGACGTGATAATTAGCCTTGCTGCTGGTGATGAAGGTCTGGACCCGAGATCATGTCCTCCAGTAAATTATATAATGTCAGTATCATGTAATAGATTCTTAAATATAATGAGATAAAATAGCGGGAAAATAGGCATGTCATATTTTTCATTAAAAAGAGACGTGCTATCTTTTTACCCAAAAGATGTTGGCATATGTTTCTATGAGTAAGGTGAATTATTAGTAATAGCTACTTCAGAGTATAGGAGGGCGGGTAATTGACTCGATACACTGAACATTTCATTAAACATCTATAACAAAAAAGCAACTTTCCAATGATTCATCAATATTTGTGTTCTTTCATTCTTCTGTTAATTTTCATGGGACTTTATTTTTCTGTAACACGTTCTTTTATGGGCATATAGCCTTGAAAATGACAGGTGGGAAAAAAAACAAGTAATGTGAACATGTTTCATTTGTATTCATGTGTATATTGGCTTTAGGTAATTTTGCTAGGATTTATTTTTGGCAGAATTACAAATTGTCTAATTAAATATTGTTTAAAAGTCACGGAAATCTTCATACGGCATTATTGTCAGATCAGAGCTTAAAGGATATAGTTTCAGTGTCTGTAGGTGTAGATAGAACATCTGGACACGGGTGGCTTTTCTTCGATTAAGGAAAGATGATTAAATGACAACAATAATACCTTCTATTCATTGCATGAATTGCGTGTACCAGTAAAATTGCAATTTTATAGTTAGCTGAACATAATATAATCTACAATAAACCATGTTACAAATAGTAGGATTCTAAATGAATGCTTTTATTTGTGCCTTGTAGCACTGAAAAGTACTTTTATTTCCATAAAATAAGTCAGCCATTAAAATATAGGGCTATATTTAATTAGTTTCACGATATATATTTGTGCATTTTAACAGACAGCAAAATGATATTTTGATTTAAAATACACAAATAGTAACTTCCCTCTTCACATGCAAACCTTTCCTTTTTTCTTGTATTTGCCTGCATATACATTTGTTTCCTGATTAGCATATCTACATAAAATAGCAATTGAGGATGGGGTCACTTTGTTCTTGTAGTTGCTGTTAAACTCTTTATAAAGTGTTTAGTTTGAACCTGGAATTATAGAACAAGATTTTTCAAAACAGCACTTCAGAAATAAGATTGCACTTGTCATTTGAGTATTTTATATTCATAGTCTCCTTTTCTGTTTTTCTTTTTACCAGTCCTTAGAAATGCCTGTTTTTTACAGACTGGATTTGCCTTATATGATGTTAAGTAGAGGCTCCAAAAATGGCCTAGTAATATTGCCCAGAGTATCAGAAGAAAATGAACTATTATCTCATACTGCTAGCAGTATGTTCAAAACTAATAATTACAATATCCGTTAGGTAGAAAGCATCATTTCAGTATGTTGGTGTGTGTGTGTATGTGTGTATGTATGTGTGTATTTAAAAAATCACACAGGCCTTCAGATGCAAAACAGTTCCTGTTTTTGTTTTCTTTTTTTCCCTTACATACTAATTTGAGAAACCAGAGCAGCAACAGAGAGCAAACACAAACAAAGTGATGTTTCAATGTTACTTAAACCATATGTACATCTTATCTCTTAAGTACTGTTGAGGTCAGTAATCTCATTAGAGTGAGAGAAAAACAAATTTGACACACATGTTTTGTCTGCCAAACTTAAAGTGATTTCAGAGAAATCTGAAATTCAGAAGAAACTACAAGGCCCTGTTGGAAAGAAAAAAAAGTCACTGTAGAGGGAGTTGTTTGGACCTATATGGAGGACTCAGCAGTTGAGTTTGTACACTGGACAGAACAGTGACTCAGGAAGTAACATTAACTGTCCTTGAACCCAGTCTTCTGACACGTGTGTATAACCTAAGAGGGTTTTCCTCCCAGCATCCTGTGACTAGGGCAGCAGTGAGTTTTGGAAGTACGTTGGAACTCACTGCACAAACACAAAAATGTAGCAGAGAAGATGTTTGCTTACGAACAGGAAGGAGCTAGCTAAGCCTTGATGATCTGAAGGCAGGTAAGTTAGGTCCCCATGCTCATGGGCAGAACATTGGTCTGAGAGGGTGTGAAGGAAGTGGAGACCTCCTCGAGGATGAAGACCCCGGGTGGTCTGTGATCCTGTGTGGGCTACTCCTGGAGACTCTTCACTAGGTCATGTCAGATGAGAGCAGGGTGGCAGAGAGTAACCCTGGGAATGGCAACTCGAGGAAGGAGCAGTATAGCGTAAGGTGATGGTACACCGATTTTCTGAGACTCCAATCACCCATTCTCATTGATCCTCCAGGACTTCCAGAAAAATAAGGTAGACAGAGGGCTCTGGTCGTGCACAGACCTAGGCTGAACATCCGTGTGACTCCCTGTGTGGTCTGGCACACGCTCCATAGTGAAAGAGGGCACTGACAATGATTCCTCTGGAAACTGGACCTCTTCTGTGCAAACTGTGGTGTGCAAATCACAGCAATGGAGACAGGGGAGTCTGTGGCGTTGCCGGCTTCGTTTCCAGGTGTTAGAGGGGCTGCCTGCTAAATGTAGTGTTGTCATAATGAGGCTATAGGGCATATTGGAACGTAAGTATAACCGGGGAATAGAAGTTGTGCTTATAATAATGGTGACAGGAATGTGAGAAATGACTATCGTAAATACTTAAAACCTGTGAACACATGAAACAGTACTGTTTAGAAATTATTTGTTGTATGAAAATTTGTACAGTTTTCTAATTCTTATTTTATTGTTCTTGAAAGCAACACGTCTTGGCTGGTGGGAGTTAGGAGGGTCAGTATCATCCCCCATGTTGGTGGTGGTTCCTAAGTCGACATTCAGTACATATGACTTCAAATATTTTTGTTTCCTGTAACTGGGCTACTGTGATCAAATTCCTTTGTCATCGCTGAGTGTGTTGGGGTGGTATAATCACTCAGCTGTATAACGTGGGAGAAAAATGGAAATGGCTGCTTTAAGATGAAACGAATTGAGACTCTAGGCTGTTTAAAATCTAGAATGATGCCAAGTGGCTTAGTTATTATATGCTTTTATTAATTAAAATTAATTACCTTTTATTACTTTTACATGGAAATATAAAAACAAAACAGATTAAATAATAGCAGTGAAAATGTATATCAATATTAAGAGTCTTGTTGATTGAGATCATAATACGCAAAACAGGCATGGCTTTATGACTCAACGCTAGGTATTCTCAGCCCTGAAACTAACACATTTCCAATGATATCGCAAAATTATCTCTAGTGAGTGATAAAACTCCCTGAGAACACTCGTTCTGATTATTTAGAGAATGTACCAGCTAATGAATGGCTGTTGTGACTGAAGATAAATTATGGTTTCTAAGTGAATAATATTAGTTTCAGAAAGTAAGCCATGTAGCTCATAGTTTTAAGAGAAACATCTCCAAATGCCAAGTATTGTGACTGTATTCCTTTTTTTTAAGTTTCTGAAAGCCTTTTGCTTCAAAACCAGATTTCCTCTTAAGTTGAGCAGTAATTTATAGCTTACCTCTACTTAATTAGCTTAGAAGTTGATTGTCTCCATTGAAATGAAAGGAAACAAGCTATTAATTATAGGCTTAGACCCAAACTGATGGGAACATCAATACTTTTACTGCAGTTTTCTCAATAAATCCCGGATCATAAAGCTTTACCCTTGCATTCTGGAAGTGGACCAAATTTTATGTCCATTAACATGGAGACAACACATTGATTGCCTGGTATGACGTTAGTAAAATCAACTGATGAGACAGCTCCAGGGCAAAAACAAAACAAAACAAAACTCCAATAAAGCTTGCGTTCCCCTGTATTAGGGGTATCCTGTAAATTAGGATATATAGTTTTTGTGCCATTTGTATTCATATTAAAGGAATACATTTTTATTTTAAAGCCTCAATATTACAAATTTGAATACAGACATTGAATTATTTCAATACAGACATTGAATATTTAGCAATCAGTGTTAATATCTCTCTGATCCATTTTATTAACTCTAGATTATTGTCAATAAAATTGCATTCATTTTTTAAAAATGTGCTTATTGTGAGATGAATCCACACCAGAAGCTCTTCTTTGGCAGACAGGGAGAGGAGGAGATAATTGCTAACCACTATCCCTGATTGCATGAGATGGGGGAGAGCCTGGTGCACAAGGTGGGCGTGTGAGAGGAGCGATGCACTGTGCTTTCCTACTATCGGGAGAGAAGGCAGAGTCCACAGGTGTGTCTCCAAGTAAGCAGGTACATTTGGGGGGTGGCAGCTTAGAAATATCCTCATCTGAGGGCTTCTGTTTTCTTGACTAATTAGGAGGAAAGCTCATCATTTGGTGTAGTGTACTGGTAAAGTAATGCTTGAAGCCAGTAGTTTTGAATTTAACATGGATCCAGTCAACATAGATACACGTTTTTTCCCCACCAAATACATCAGCATGAGTGCAGGCACAGAATAAGGAGTTTTATCTAGCATGATTTGGTCTTCTTCCAGATAAATATGAAGAAATAAAAGAGGAGGAAGGGGTTGATTGTACACTCAGGGGTTATAATTAGAATGATAGGCCGTAGGGTCAAATTTGGGAGTGGAGAGATAGGAAGATAGGAAAATGGTAAGCAGAACTGGGTAGGTGATAGGTTCCATGGGGTTTTTTGGGGGAAATTGGACAAGGAATTGTTGGAGTGGTGGCTATAAAGGGCGTGAGCTGGAGAGAGAGGTGGGAGGTAGAGTGGAACATTGCAACTCAGATTATAGAAGAGCTGCAAATAATGTGACTGGTAACATATTTGATCAGTTTAGTGGGTCATGGCTATCATGTCAAAATTGGATAGGAAAGAAAATTTAGTACATTGGGAGTAGTAAGAGTGTTTTCAATGAAGTATTTTTTATATATGTGTGCTTGTGTGAGTGTGGCATATGCATGTATATCCTGGTTGTGATGTTTTCTTACCTGGGGTATGATAACAAAATTGAAAGGCACTTCTAAGTATAAAAGTGAAATAGCAGATGTGGGTTGGAGGAATCAAGAAAGAAAGAAACCGAATTACTAGAAAAATGATTAACCTCTTGTTTTCATTTGAGACGCCTTTCTTCTTCTAATCATGGCTAATAGGACTATCACATGTTTATTGTATTATTCACTTTCAAGAATAAACATTTGACTTTATTTTTTTCATTACTGTATCTTTACTATAGTTTGACATCTGTACTTATTATCTTTTCTATTTTTTTGGGAGGGGGTGCGCCTGTGATTTATTTGGTTTCTAATGCCATAATTTAAATGCTTACTTATTAATTACCTTGTTGTTTTCTCTTCCGGTATAGACACTTAAGACCATAATACTCTGAAATAGAACCTTTCTCGAATATGAACGGATCAAACCATGTTACGAATTAGTTTTTAATTCCCATATTTCCTTCATTGATACATGAATTATCTAGAGCTCTATCATGATGTTTGTTTGGTTAATCAATTAGTTTTATTTATTACTTGTCATTGAATCATGGTCTGAGAATATATCCTCTGGGATAACAGTATCTGATGTTTGGAGAGATGCCTTTGTACATCCCCTATGCACGTAAGCATGTGGATACTCCAGTTTTTGAATTCGAGAATTTATGTATGTGTATCAATATTTTCCCAAATTACCCACTGGTAAATTACACTGGACTCTCCTGCTGTCCTGTTGCGTTACTCATTTTATCCCTTTCATGCTATGAACTTTTCAGAATTTACTTGTTTTTGTGTACGTGGGCACTCTGAATATTTACACCATCATATCGCCAAATATCGAGGTACCTTCTTTTCTACTTCTCATTGTGTGACCTAAGAAAGATATTTATGCCTCAATTTTCTCATCTCTAAACTGGATAATATTATAAAAATAATACCTACCTCTTAGGGACCTTGTCATTATTAAGTTGTTAGAGAAAGATTTCTTTCTTTCTTTTTTTTTTAGAATTTTTTTTATTGGGGAATTGTGGTAGTGGGGGAGGGGAACAGACAAGTTGCTGTCTTTTGGTTCTTCAATCTAGTTGTGGAGGACGTTGCTTCACTGGCCCATGTTGGTATTGTGATCATTGCGCTCTTCCCGGGCTAGGCAGATCAGTCACTGGCCATTGGGCCGCCACTCATAGCAGCTCACGGCATCTTACGCTGGCTGCCAGCAGCTCACGGCAGCTCAGGGTAGCCCACTGCAACCCGCCTGCAGCCTATGCAGTTGCCGGTGACTCACGGCAGCCCAGCTCCAGGTCGAGCTGTTGTTCACCATCTTAGCTGTAGAGGGCGAGCGTCACAGGCCCTCATGTGGGATCTGAACCGTGGCCCTGTTGCTCAGAGCTGGTGCTCCCATGCCAATTCCTAACTAAGGCGCCACTTGGCCAGCCCTAGAGGCAAATTTCTTGAGCAGTAACTATACCCTACCTTGGGCCTGTTTAATCAGAACTCTGAGATACGGAGGAGGTGGTCTTGTGGTATTTGAAAATGTTCATTATTGCTGTAATTATTTCTGTGTCTACTACCACTGCACAAATTCATGTAAATGTTGACATTTCCAGCCATGACTAGTACAATCCCTATTGCTGTTCTCTAATATGCACGCCTTTCCTGTCTCCCTTCCTGTTCCCTAAGGTTCTGCCTGGCTGTGGAAATCGTTTTTTTGTAGATGACTTTGGCTTTGGCTGGTCGAGAACAGTTTTCAGTGGGGTGACTAAAATAGGCTACCCTGCTGTTCTAAGGAACTTTCTAATGTTGCTAACAGGTTTTACTGTTAAATTCTTCCTAACATCCCAAGTACCTGAGGGGTTTTCATTTAACTTCTTCATGTCTCTTCATGCACTGGCTCTGGTAAGCATCAGCCCCTGTGTCTTTATCCTCTTACTGATTTACTTGATATTTAACCTAAGGGATGGAAGCTCTGTGATTTTATGGGAATAAGAGAATTAAACTAACACCCACCAAGTCCCCACAGGGATGAGAGATACAAGATATGCTTGGAGAATGTACCTCAGGAGGATAAGTTGTTATGTCCTATGGAAAATAACAGATAGAACCAGACTAATTGAGATTAAAATGCCCACTATCATGGTGAATGTACCAAAAGCACATTCCTGGAAAAAAAAAAAAAGGTAATACAGAGAAGATGAAAGAAGTGTATTGAGATAATAAAAAGAAAGTTAATGAAATCCTAAGCACACTGGCAGAATTAAATAAAATATCACTTTTACTATGAGCTTTTGTCTCTCTACAATTAAAATTTAAAAACCCTGGTAAGCTTAAAGGCAAGGGTTTTCTGTAAGTTCTCTCTCATTCTTATTATGTGTTTTCATTAGGAATTTAGTTTAATTTTAACTAATATATTCTGATTAGTCAAGTATTTATTTGTCACATTAAATATAAATACATAAATAATGAGAATACTCCTTCAATACTAATAATATATGTTAATTGACCATTTATGATTTAGAAAATATGGAGTTTTGAGGTTATTAAATAAACATGAAATATTATTTTATTACAGTTGTAAATATACATTATGTAGATGGCTTGCAACTATGAGAGTATAATATTCAAATAAGATGCTAAATAAAAAGACTCAAAGTTAAAACATTATTCAATTACGTACAAAAAAATTTTAAACTCTTAAGCTGAACAAAATGCATTTGATCAACAGACTTTTCTAGTCTTCAGGACAAAAACCCCACAGTACATTTTGTTTTCCACTGATTTGCATGAGTGTGAAATGCTAATTTTAAACAGATTTTTAATCAAGAATATCATCCAGCACATGGAAATTCTCTTTACAGAAGCATTTTTTTTTAAATATGAAAAATGCTAACACACATATTGTACATACTGGCACACTTAAGCCATAATTACATTGAATTTCACTGCATTCATACCAGCCATTAAACTCTGAAGGCGTGGGAGGTGTTTCTGGAATATAATAATGGTGATTAACATAAGTTTTAAGCGGCAACTCAGTGCATACCTTTGGTATTGATAATTATGGAAATACAGAAGATTGTATTTACTTTATGTGGATTTGCTTTATAAATATCTAGTTAGATTATTGAGAAATGCATGTTTCTAGGTATCTCGGGATCTCAGTTTCTCATCTGAGCAATGGGGCTAATGGAATAGCCTTTCTTTCTAGGTTATAACTTACTATGGTCTGAACTTACTATGAATTATGCAGTAATGCCCAAGAGATCTAGCTTCATAAGTATAATTAGGCATTTCCAAAATTTTATACTATACTTTTTGGGAGGAGATGATATTCTGTGAATATTTTCACATTTCTACACAATAAGGCTTACTGCACAAAGTAAATGATTAGGTGATTACAGAGAGAACAAGCAAGGGATAGTGAATTGCTCCAGAGAGATGTTGAGTTTTACCTCCCCTACTTTTAACTGCCGTAAGGGTAATGAAAACCTAGAAACATCCCTTCTCCAGAGGGTTTATGTTTCAGAGCTAAGGTCCCTTTCTCTCTGAAAAGGAGGAGCAGGTGTGACACCTTCTCTCACTAAGCTTTGAGTATTGAAATGCTGGAATTCTTCAGTGCATGTGCAGGGTAACTTTTATCACATCATGCCACAGTGACTGGGGTTTAAGGAACTGCCAATAAGATGATGCGCTGTGAGTAATAAACAGCCTGCTTTTGGACCCAGAGTCCCTGTGTACTCTGTCAGGATAGATAAGTAAATACAGATATAAAAACTTAGCAGTACCGAATAAAAATTATTTTATAATGTCTTCAGTGTTTTTTCTTGTCTGAAAACTCATGAATTTAGTGGTCGGTTTTAACAGAAAATTCTTAAGCACCTGTGTGTGCCAGGCACTGTGCTAGGTTCTTTCACATACATTATCTTCATTAATTTGATGTCATAATTTTAGGCATCTTAGAACAGTTATAAACTACTCTAAAAAAAAGTCAACGTCATAATTTAAACAATGCAGTAAAATGTATACAGATTCACACCACTTAAGAATAAATTTTGGAAGTCATAAGCAGGCTTATCACAAAGAAACTTAGGTTTAAAATGCATTATTTAGATCTGTCTGCACCCACTTTTAGACCCTCTGCCTTCTAAGTAACATGCTAGAGGTTTCTTTCTCTCTTTTCATCTGTAACAAAATCAAAACTTCATCAGCATGCCAGAAACATTTTAACTAAGAAATGCCATAGGCTCATAGAATGAACTGCCAACCATAGGGCAGAGGCAGTAGGTATTTGAAAAACAAACTTGTTAATATTCAAACTAGTGGACTTCACTGAAAATGTAATTTGAATGCATTATTAGGTTGGAGCCCTAACAATATCCATACAACCATATTTGTGTTATTTGAAAATTTCACTGGTGCTTATTTTCCATAAATTAAGAATAGTGTAGTTGCTTGAAATAAACACTTTGAGGAAAAACTAATACATATGCTCCCCATTTCTCTACTTAGGAGGAGTTTGGCTGAGCTTAGCTAATGGCAACTTGATGTTTAAAATGCACACACTTGCTAGTTTGACCCTCCCCTATTTTAAGAAGAAACATAAGTCACAAGTGAAAACTTTTTTCGGTAGCTCCATGACAGTCTGTAGAATGAACACAATTTAAATATAAAATTCTTAGGCTTACATTTTTATTTCTTGACAATTTCTCACATTGAAAATACAAACAGAAATTGAAGAACACGCAAATAAACAAGCACCCATACCATCCGTCCTCTCCATAGCAGACATGAGTGTATAATCTAGGTGCAGCCTGCTAGCCACTTGTAAAAGCAACCATTAATCATAAACTATATTTCCATAGAAAATTAGAAAGAAAATTTACAGTCAGTAATAGGGGGAAAAAATCCATTTCTCCGGGTAATTATATTCACCATCTTTATAAAATAAAACTTCAGAAAAATTATCCTTGTCAAAGTTTTCTATTTCTCCTCTACTCTGGTGACTTGCTAACAACTAACTTTGTTATTTTCCTTCATCTAATTTAATAAGGAGCATTAATCATCCATTAGTTGGTTCTTTTGCTTAATGTTATTTGCTCTGGTCCACAAATAAGACAGCTATGGCTTGAAGTTGTTAGCATTGGAATTCTATTAGGGGACGGCATTTATCTTGTCCCTTCATATTAGTTCAGTTAATTGCATTTGATTGTTTATTATTCTATTTAATGAAAAATATACACTGTTCTATTGTAGGGCCAGCCCTAGGCAAAATAGTTAAGGAAATTAATGTGTATCTTCAGTTTCTCCCTGTTCGTTGCTCTTCTCTCGTATTTAGGAAGAATCTCACTTAAAAATTAATAAATGACTGAATAGGAGATTGGCCTTCAAGCATCATTGCAAGTCAGCAGCTTGGCAGTTCAGGACAGATGATCCTTCCACGAGACTGTTTTCTGATGCGTTTGTATCTTGATTGACCAAAAATGTATTATAACCTAAATGAAGTAAATTTGCTAATGACCTGACTCAAGACAAAACCTGCTGCACATATCAATCAATATATGAGAAGGCAAAGGTGGAAGGAATAAATGGTTTCTATCATAAATTAGTTAGCCAAGGAGGTTTTTGAGAGAATGAGTTACCCATTAGTGGCAATATGGTGGAAACTGAACCATGAACAGCCTTCCTGTGAAAACATTGAAATTCAGTTTTGTAGGGATTTTTCAGAGGCTAAAAACAATGCAAAAGTAGGAACTCTCGGATGTCATCAAGCAGCAAGGCAGCTTTGCCAGAGATTTTCTAGACAGTCTACCTGGGCACTGATCCTGTTCATGAGGATTTCAACCTCATGACCTAATTTATCCCAGATACCATTACATTGGGTATTAGGCTTCAAGATATAAATTTTTTTCTTGGGGGTTTGGGACACAAACATCCAGTCCACAGCGCCTAGAAAACAATGAATTCTGTTTTGACTACTGCATGAATATAGAGGATAGAAAATGAAGGCCCGGGCCTGCACATGGTAGGAAGTCTAATAGTAGGTACCCATGTAAAAGTGAATTCTCCAGTGCTGAGCTTTTTGCCTGGTTTTGCTTTTTAAGATGTAGTGTCATTATAACGCGTTAACACTGAATGATACCAGAGACTGGATTTTCCTATTTTACAGTAAAGGTGGCTACCTGGCCTGTGTCAGGCTTCACAACCATCACCGCTTCCAGTTACTAGATGCTTGTAGTCATGTCCGAGCTACAATCTTCCAGAAAATGTTTTCGATGTACCGATGCTCACAGTCCATCTAAATGGGTTTCCTGGTTTCACAGGGAGAGCATAACAGTGTCAGGCCTACCTTCTTTTCCTTTTTTGTCGATGTTGCCTTCAAACACAAGCAAAGAGACCACTTTATTTTTCCCTCTGGAAATGTAGTTCTGTGTGTTTCTTTGATCTATTATTTTGTTGGTTTACACTGAATAAGTTTATGATTTCCAAATTGTTAGGGATAGAAATGCATTCAGATACCATCCTAATTTGTCATAAGAGTGATTTGCACTCTTCATACAGCAAGAAAATGTAGCCATTTAGTGTCATGTAATTTTATGCAGTAGATTTTGCAGATTTATCTAGTTGCCAGTTGCGCCTTCTAATTTTGCTGCACGCATATACCTATATGTGCATGTAAATAATTACATGCTGATATTATTTACATACATAATTCATCTTAAAATCTTAGCTAATTCTTTGATTTTTATTTTGGGTAGGGTTTTATCATTTTAGAAATTTACCTCTTTTTATTGTGGTAAGTTGTGATGCTTGAAGAAGAATAAGTAAAAAAGGTAGTAAGAAGTCAATTTTAATTTTACTTGTATTGAAACTTTTTCTGAGACACCTTCCATTTTCTGATACTGTTTTTCTCAACCTTCTTTTCCTCATCACTCCAAGAAGCAGCTTATTTAGACATTTTTTTTTTCTAATCATACCCCCCAACCCTGCTCAGGAATTCTATTTACGCGTATGTTGTTTATGTATTGTGGTCTTTTACAGGACTACACAGCACTCCTATATCTAAGATTTTTCCACCATGCCCAAACTAATTCACACTTGTGGCTGATAATGGCAAGTGTTTCATGTATTAATTTGTAATTGTAATTTGGAAGGATAGTAATCCTTACTCTGTAATATGTGTTCTTAGTCATATTTCCTAAATTCATTTATAAAATTTGACAGTGTGGAGAAAATAGGGGTTCCTTCCACTTAAATATAATTAAGATAATCAATCTATTTCTGTGGAACTAGTTGTTATTCATTATTACATTTTTGTTCTTCCAGTTCTAAATCAGGTAATTATTTATCTATATTATATTTTGCATGGTCCAATTTTACACTTTTGACTATTTAATGTAGCTGAAAATTATTTTGATGTATGATGTCATAGTGGGAGTGTCTAATTCTGTGGTTCTTAGGACGATGATGACAGATTGAGGACAACATTGCTTATCATGCAAAATATCATGGAAGACTCTATTGTTTCAAAATTGTATAGGGCCAATTAACTTGACCAAAGTCTACTTTTAAGAATCATTCTACTATACATATGTTCGTGTTTATTCATTCATAAAGCTATACGTTTATTTGGTAATTATTCTCCAAATATTTACGAGTTACCTCTTGTGGGTGGTACAAGAGATATAGGTCATAGAGATATAGACTGGGTTACGTGTAGGTCTGACTGTCACAGTGGCCATAGCTTAGTGCAGGGTTAGGTATGTGTACAGATAATAACAATACAACCTGAGATGGATTTCTTAATTATTTTTCACAGTCCACAGGCCAAGGAGTATTAACTTACAGAAGTTATAGCATACATTTCATGCAGAAATTTTGGTTGTGCCTTTTTATAACACATTACTTAAATATTTACGAGAGTAATATTTTCCATAAATTCAAGAATCATAAAGAACATATTCATTGTGATTGTCAAAATATCACAACAGGCACTTTCAAGATTATTTTGAATTTTTTTCCTTCTACATTTTCCTGTAGAAATGTCCTTCAAGTATAATCTGACTTAAATATTATATGCGTGTGTCCTAAATCTAACTCTAGAAGAACTGGCTTGAATTCAATTCATGTTTCAGAAACATCATCTATTTTATTTTAGTCATATTTCTTCCAATTTTCAGCTAGTCTTAATTTTATTTCATTTTGCTGATAACTCATAGTGTTAAGTCTTTTTACCTGTAAGGTATACTTAATGTTGAAAAGCCGAACTTTTTTTATTGGATCATATGCAGTTTTTGACACAGAAGAAAAAAGTGTGAGGGAGACTGCCATATCCAATAGGTTTATATTAGTACACCAAACCACCGGGAATGTCAAGAAAAATTTTGACTAGGAAGGTTCAAAGATGCATCTTCTAGTAGCTTTTGTATAATAGGTAGTTTGATCTTATTCTAAACACACTATAGATTGCTCCACTTTTGAATTTCTGTATCTAGAAAGGATTTATTTCACAAGTATGTTGATGTTGGATTGATATTAAAATGGTGGTGAGGGTCACGGATGCCTATAATGGGTGGACACACTCATAATTTAACAGGTTTCACAAATTCACAGGCTGGTTTTCAGGAACAAGGCTGTGTGTTGTTACTCACGCTACCAGCTCATGTTTTGGGGATGTAATCGCGCTGCATCTCAGTTGCATCTTTGTTAAATAGCGCGTCCTATTTACTCCCTGTTGTGAGAATTAATGAGACTCAGTCACCTCCTAAAATGTTATAAAGAAGAGACGTTTCCTAATCCACTACGGCCCAATTTAAACAATCAAAGTGTTGACAGATATAACATGAAATAAAACAGAGTATTAGAATATTAACTGTGAGCAAAGTCATAGTCCAAACCAATAAAGTACCCCAAACAGGAAACCACCATCCAAAACAAAACAAAACACAGCACAGGCGTTTTCAGCACTCCTACACTCTCACCGCTCTTAGTCCTTCTTCACTACTTTCAGATTATACTTTGCTGTCATTTAACAACATGGAGTAGTATAACTTGCCTTAGCACTTATATAAAGGGACTCTTCCAGTGTGTTCTGTTTTGGTTATGCCATTGTCAATCACTCATTCTCATCACTGTATAATCTTCCATGGTGTAAATCACTACAGTTTACTTATTACCCATGGGCATTTATGCATTTTCCTTCGAAGGCCCATTACATGCAATGCTGCTCTGAGCATTTTCATATATAACTTCTGGTAAATATATGAAGACATTTCTGTTGGAAATATATCTGGGAATGGAAATATGGTGTCATAGGATGGGCACAAGCCCAGCTTCCGTCCCATGTATTCCCACGTGCTGAGTGGTTTTCCAAATGGCTTTACCAGTTCCTACTGCCACTTAAGGTGAGTGAGGTTCTGGGGGCTCCCCACCCTCAGCAGCATTCAAGATTTTCCCACCATCGTTCTTTGTCACCTTCCCACTCTCCTTTCCTTTTTAGAACTTGCGTGCACCTGAAACATTTCGTGTTTACTTACTTCCTCCATCTAGAATGTAAGGGACACAAAATTGGGTACTTTTCCAGTTGAGTTAAATCCTATATACGGTCCTTGAAAAGTGACTTATATATAGTATGTTACTCAAGAATAGCTGTTGAATGAATGAATGAGTGAATGAATGAATGAACATTATTTTACTTTTTTATAGATGCAGAAATTTCAGAGGGACCAAAAAGGATGTCTACCTTAATTGAGCTTCTCCATTGACTTCCCTTGAATAGTCTCTAAAATATGATAAAAAAATTTGAACATATATGTCACCATGTGAACCATTAGTAGTTTTCTTATAATTAGTGTATTATGTTCATTAGAGCAAGTTCTCATGAAGTCTGGAAATATATTTGGACAGGTTGGTGTAAAAATGTTCAGATTAAAAAAATTGACTATAGGAAAAATTTCAAAATGCAATAAAAATTATCTCATTTTAAAAGTATATTCGTATTCTTAGTAAGAATTCCCTACATAAGATTTAATATTATGCTTTTTTTTTTTTTTGGTAAAAGAACTAATCTTTACCTGGCCTGTTCCATCTCTGCTGGAGTTCTAGCATAAATTTATAGTTCTATGTGTCAGGTCCTTGAGTTTGACAATGATTACCATGCTTCTTACTTCTAGTAGACATAATTCTCAAGTTGGACGGCTAGAGTGACCCAGAATGTTGCTCAACTTTTTTAGTCTGCTCTTGTCAAGTCTTAGAATTCTGCACACCAGGAGATGAAGCAAGTAGTTTTTGTAAGACTCAGTACCGGCATCGAGAAGGACTAAGCCACTATAACTTTGATAATGTATTACTGGCATAATTTATCAACAAAAGTTCAGGATTCAGAGAACTAAGAACTTCCAGTAGACAGTTTTTCTCTATGCATATGTGGAATCAACTTGTTGAATCTCAGGTGAAAGACAGAAATTCTAACATTATAATAGACGCCACAGTTAGATTCGCTTTGTACAAAGACTTACATTTTGGTAATTATACCATAAAGAAATACAAAGTAAAATCAAACCCTAGGTTAACTCAAGAATAAATACAACTCATTTGCTTTTCCATTCCTAGTGCCACTTTTCTCTGCCCTATTTGAGTGCTGAAATATAACATTTAGAACAAAGCTTGAACTATGTACAACAGATGGCGGTGAGGAAAGATTTAATTACAATAATAATGGAGAGTCCTTCAGGTTTACTAAAGCATTATGTATTACAAAAGAAGAATTACCTTCATCTTTCTTACTACTTCAACTCTCATTTCCAGGAAGGGGAAAAATTTTTTTTAAGAAGTACTTGAGCAGATACTTAGCTGCAATGACAGCAGGGAGGCGCCTATGGTACCTAAAAGGAATAGAATTTTTTCTAGCTTTTGCTCTGTGATAGTCACCCAAATCTCTTGACTCATCACCTCTCTGTGTTTATACACTTAGCATTACGGACGTCGCATGAATTTATCAGAGGGTTGGGTGGTAGGAGACACAAAAATAAATACTTTTTTCCATGGAAGTAAAATATTTCTCAGGCAGCCTTACTGGGGCACTTACCACCATATTCAGTGCTGTCTATACTCAGACAATCTGTGAAGGGCACAGGAGAAGCTGATGGCAGGAGGAAAATGGAGGGATTGGAAGCTTAAGGGACAGCAGGGGGTCTTTCATTTTATTCTATTTATCAGAGGGTGTTGAAACATGTATGGGGTGATGGGAGAAAAGTTGGGTAGGAGAGAGCAAAGAAGGCAGAGAAGGAAAGGGGACGGGAAGGGAGAGGGGAAGGGGATGTAGAAAGCGGGGAGAAGGGAACGGGAATTTAGACTGCTTCCAGAAATACTTCCAAACCTGTCACCTATGGCAGTTATCTCACACAGCCAACTCTCCTGCACGTGCCCCCGTCCTGATGAAAGCAAGGATGGGTGTTAAGCAAACAACCAGAGGAAGGCTTTCAGAGCCAGGTCTTGGTTGCAGTTCTGTGGATATTTGAATAACATTCATAACTTTTTATGAGACACAGTAAAAGACACGGCTGCTGGAACTGCACCATTAAATGCTTTGCGGGTTTGAAGCCTAGCCCCGTTCTTGCTGCTCATGAACTCAGCAGCAACACATGAAGAGCACACCCGCCATGCTAAAACACCGATTTTAATTAACGTCACTACAATAATTATTAAATACTGCGTCGAGACCATCAGTTGTTTTAATGTTGGCCAATCAGATGGTTGCTTCTGTATTTTCTCTTTCCTGGCCTGTCTGCAGCATTTAATGAAATTGACCACTGTCTTGATCCTGAAAGACTCCTCTTTTGGTTTTTAAGGCAGCTCACTGCCCTACTTCCCCGCCCACTTTTTTGATGCCCTTGCTACAGTATCTTCTGCCTCCACACACCCCTGGATGTTAGTCCCCAGAACACTACTGAGCTCTACACTCTTCCTCATTCCAGTCAGGGCTATGGACTTATTTAATCCCTTAGACTTAAATATAGCATTGGGTTGTCAGAAGAGTCATCATGATGTATTTTTTCTATGTTTTTCGTTGCAAAAATACATCATTACTTTTCCAACAACCCAGTATATGCTGACAACACCCCTTAAAGCTAATTAACAATGGCTAGTCACACTGAAAGAGTTATTAAAGGAATATGAATTTTCTTCACTGGACTTTTCCACAACTCTATGTTTAAGTTAAAAAAAATTAAGGAAATACTCTACTGTCAAAAAGATGTACATTCACTTTCCTATGTAAAAGGGTAAAGGGACTTTTCTCTTACATATCAACAATATGAGTAAAAGTCCCTGGCCCCTGTGCCCTTCCTAGCTCTCTGTTCTGTTTTTTCCATCGATACAATAACTTTGAATTTAGCAGTCCATTTATTCTCTTACAAGCCAATTTCTTACATAATATTTCTTATGATATTGTTTGGCTATTTTGCTGTTGCTCACTATTTATTATCCACACCTTGCACTGCACCTAAACATAACAGACTTCCAACAAAAACATATGGAATAAATCAGTGTAATGCCATCACATATTAACAACTAGCCCCAATGCAGCAGCATTACTAAAATAGCCCCCCAACAGCAGACCTGCCCATAAATCAGGAAACCTACTTTGCTCATTATCTTTAGTATTTTGAATATTACTCAGGAATTAACTAAAATATTTTTCTTACTTGAATAGAGATTTGTTGAGGAGCACTAAACAGTTCATAACAAGGTGATTCTTTACCCTATAGATACTAAGCCTCTACCATACAACACATTTTCTTAAATGAAAACAATAATCATGTGTAATGACAGTAGAAACCTAACCAAACAGAAGCAATGCATGAAATGAATCAGTATCATAGAGAGGGAAGAGAAACAAGCATTATTTTTCTGTCCCAAATGTGTATAGGTCCCACTTTGTCACTAAAAGCACTCCATCGGGATATTGAGTATCTTACAAGAAAATGTTAACTAGAATATATAAGGATACACACACACACACACACACACACACACATATACATATATATGTATATATCATTAATGACACTACAGGATATAAAGCAAGATGCTCAAGCTTGGGGGTATTTAAATGGAGGCAGCTCGGAAGACCCAGGAGAACCTTCTATTCTTTATATCCAGCCTTAGGCTAAATTGTAGAGCAACACAGATTTATTTGGAATGTCTTAAACTATAAAGTTGGGCAACCTTTGTTAAACTCTGGAGAGGACAATATTTTATTTTGAGCCTAACAAATTAAAGATCAACCTGGGCCATCTGGGTCTGTAATAAGAACAAATAGCAAAAGCATGGTTAGCAAATATCATAGCATGGTTAAAGGGGTGTTGCAAACATAGCTGTCCACAGATGCTGTAATTTACCGACGTTTCCTATTTCCTTTGATAATAACTTTAATTTATTCCTGTGGCCCTTTAGTTTGGGTCGATTTTCTTTCGCTTTATCAATATACTTCGAAGGAGTACAGAACAGTTAAAGTTATGAATATAAAACTCAAGGATGTCATGCATTATGAGTCACAAATTCTCATAAATTTTCTACCTATAATTTTCTCTCCTAGATTTAACAAATGAAAGTTATTCAAGTGAATTATAAATTTGATATTTCTGGTTTATTCATCATCTATTAGATTAGCTTAGAAGGAATGAAAAAAAAATTACAGGCATTTTTCACAAGGTAACACTAACCACATGAACTCTTTCCAGAAAGACTACCTTTTTTAAATTGCACCATAGACTCACATTTGTATTTTACTGTCTCCTTTCACACTGGCAATATTTTATTTGTTCACTTTTAAGTCAAATATTTCATTCTTATTGGCACCTCAAAGTAATATGTAAGTGTAACGATGAAAATGACATGCAAAGAAGATGCTTTTTGACAGCAGATTGATAATGAGTGACGTATGTTCATGAAAAACTATCATGGCCTTTCTGGTTTTTCATTTGGGTCCTCATCTCTACCATCATGCCATATGGCTTTGGAAAATACAATTATTTTATATTTTTCATTTTTATCTAAGAATCACTGCTACTCATTTACCATGTTGAAATAAAACTATTTTGAAGTGGTAATGAACTGATTTCAGAATTGTTATCCTAATGATTGATTGCAGTAGATGAACTCTGAAATGAAAAGATAGGATTTAATCATAGGCTTTTAAAAAAGTCGGACACATATGTCTTTATGCAAGAATTGATTAACATTATTGACAGAAATCATGTAAGTTATGAATCACTCAAATTACCCTCTGTTTAAGATCTCGGGTTTTAGAAATACCTCATTGGCCCCATACGTCTCTCCATCTATATATTTATATACTTCCTCCAATTAAACCTACTCGACTTTATCAGTAACTGAGGCTTTTTTTTTACCTGAAAATATTCCTATGCAGACATTCTTTTTTATATATATATTATAGCCCCAATTCCTTCCTTCACTGAACGTTATTCTTAAAAAACTCAGTTCAACCTGTGATTTATAGAGATATTACCATAAGCTCTAATGAATTAACTCCCGTGTTCTTCTAGTTGACCCCACCAATTGTTCTCCTTATCTGGTTCTCTGTTTCAGATGGAAACAATTTGTTCCCTGCTTTCTAATAACTCAACCATCAGTATCATTGACCATAACGTCTCCTACGTATTTGTGACACAATTTCACATAGATCTTTAAAAACTCCTCTATATGATTGTGATGCCATCACAGGGCTGCTGTGTACCTTGCCCTTTGTGTGACCATGCCAGGACACTGTAAAAGTCCTTCCCCTTGTGAGGTTTTACTTTTTACCCTCTTGAAGGGAAGAAAGCCCCAGGGACATCTGCATATATATTATTGGCAGAATTGGGTCACATGGTCACCCTTCACTGAAAGGAAAGTTCAATATGTTTGGCTTCCATTCTTTATAATAACAATACAAAGGCTACACAGGTCTATGCTGGGCCCCGGGCCTCCATTCTACGATGTCAGCCACAGCATTTCGCTACATACAGCCTCATAACCCATTTTCCTATTTTGTCATCTTCTGTCTCATTGGTTTGCAGGTAGGGCTGGTACCACCTCCTTTAATGGTATTTGGAAACAGGCGGAGGTATTTCTGATTGTTCAAGACTGAGTATTACTACCAGCATGTAGAGTGTTAATGCCAAGGAGGTTAAAATCCTGCATTGTGTGAGGCAGTGTCAAATGTCACACAGTGATCTTCCCACCAAAATTGGTGGTGATATCCACTTCATTAAAAAAAAAATTACAAAAAAAATCCACTTAGTATTCCTTTGGTTGTCATATCCTAATCAGGCTATATTTTATATGCACCAATATAAAAATGTACCCTGTATCACCTTGTTTACTGTATCAGTCAATAATTTACTTCTCATTTCACTATAAAACTAATTTTTGTCATGAATACTTGTGTTTAATGCATGTACTGAAACATAAGAACAGACTGTCGTGTCCGAATGACCTAGAGGTGCAGGAAGCTGATTTTGTTTGTACTTTTGTACGTAGTTCTGTCAAATACCAGATGGTCTGGAAAGGTAAGATAATGTTAATGACTCTCAAGGTATTGCATGGCGATTAGTTTAGTAACCAAGGTCAACTTGCTATTGTTCTGCTCAACAGAAGAGTTTAATTTATAAATAAGGTTATTTCCCAGAAAAGGAGAAGGAAGGAAATTGCACATAAGAAAATATTTCCTTTATTTTTATTTTTTTTTAGCTGGTTGACTTCCAGAACCCTAGTTTACACTGTTTTGGGTTGTTGGTTTTGCAGCAATAGGTGAACCCATCAGGCTTGGGTTGTCCCCAATTCTGCATATTCCAAAGAAAGGTTTGGTCTTTGCCCTCTCTTAGGATATATAGAAGCCATGGCCACACCAGATACTTTATGCTAATAGTGCGGTTTATGGAGGGGTCCTTGGGCCATACTAGATAGTTTATGCTAGCAGTATGATCTGTGGTTGGGGCCTGGGGTTATGTGGTATCAATTTGACCTTGGGAGAGGCTGTAGACTGAAAGTCAGCCACATGGATAGATGCCATGCCTTTGTGACTGGTCCCAAATATATGGACACCAAGGTCTGGTGAGCTTTCCTTGGTTGGTAATGACCCATCATGTTGTCACACGTCACTGCTAGAATTAAGTGCTAGCTGTATGATTCCCCTGGGAGACAACAACTGGACACTTGTGCTTGGTGACTCTCTTGGGTATCAACCTGTGTACCTTCTCCCATTCCTGATTTTAGACAATAACCAGGAGTAAAACAGCTTTTCTGAATTCTATCAGTCCTTCTAGGGAATTGTAGAACCTGAGAGTGGCCGTGGGGACTCCTAACCTCATTTGTCTTTTCATTTATTTCTTTTCTCTTCTTGCCACTGGGGAACATAGGGTTTTTTGCCTTTTTTTTTTCTTTTATCATAAGAGCATGTTAAAATTATTTTTATGATTTTACCAATGTTTTCAAGATTAATTGTATATAAATGCCATACGGGAAAGAATGTGAGAATTAGTGACAAAAAGGAAGTGCTGAAGCAGATTCCAATGGCATTTGCCTTGCACCATTGAAAGCAAGTTTCTGTCTGTAGGGTTTTCATGTAGATGGCCTTCATCATCTTGAGGAAGATCCCTTGCACCTGGATTGAAGATTATTTAAACATATTACTATGCATACTCTACAGGGAATGACATTGGACCGTTAATCTTTCCTGTTTAAATGGCCTTACATGACCTTTTTGAAGCTTAATTGTTCAGTGTGTTTCTTGAGTCCTGAGTGCATGAAATTGTCCAACAAATCTTCCAGTACTTTCCCATGTAAACTGGGTATGTTTTGTTACTTACAATTTAAAAAGCCTTAACTCAGGTGACTATTATTATCTTCATGATCGATTGTAACACTGAATTGCAATAATTCTACATGAATTATTAAGGGTTACACACAATGATGAGTGATGAAGTTGAGGCTTAGGACTAAGACTTCTTGTTTAAAAATAAATAAATATATATATATATATATATATATATATATATATATATATATATATATATATGAAATTTTAGCTACTAGGACAGTTCCACAGGGATTTCAAGATTTTATATATGATTGACAAGTTTTTCTATTAAGCAGGTCATGTCCTAGAAGGTAAGATTAAAAAAGCAGAAAAATAATTATATATGGTGTATCTTTTGGACACTCAAGATTATGGGAATGAATGTTCTACACAATATTTGATGAAGTGTCCAAAGCACAATTCCATTAAACATTTGTTTTGCAGTGTAAACATTTTCACTTTTATAAAAAGAAATTGCAATGAATCTAGAGATTTCCAACAATATTTTAAGTTAGCAATTTTATTATCAATTAGAACTCACTAAATTATTTTTCATAAGTATTTTTAGAAATGAAGTTAAGTGTCTAGATTTATGGCAAAAGGCACAACATATAGAGATTAAGTTGAATATGCAAATATTACCTGCAATTTGTGTTTAATCTATAAATAAAGTTTCTATCTTTTATCTCCTTATTCATGCATATACAACTTTGTTTTCCCTTTTACTTTAATATTAGCCCAAAGGAAGGAAATGAGAGAACTTTTTTTTGAACTATGTACCACGGCTTCTGCTAGTCACAGAAGTAAGTTAATTTGCACAAGTTCACAGAGGTAGTAGTAATGTAATTAAACAGATTCACAAGGGTATGAACGAAGCTCTGTTTTACTGTAATAATTATGTTCTCTTTTATGATGTCAGGTCATTGGCAACTTACTAAATCCAAACTAGTGTTTGAAGACCCTTTGAAAATAATCACAGCCTAACCCAAATTCATATTTTGTAACTCATGTATAGCTCAGTAATTTTCTAAGAGTTTTATTTTTTTTAACCATTTTTTAAAATTTATTGAGTGACAATGGTTAGTAAAGTTACATAGGTTTTAGGTGTACAATTCTGTAATCCATCATCTATATATCACACTGTATGTTCACCATCCAGAGTCAGTTCTTCCATCACCATATATTTGATCCCTTTTACCCTCTTCTACCACCCTCCCCCCTTACCCTCTGGGAACCACTAAACTGTTTTCTGTGTCTATGAGTTTTTGTTTCTTTCTTGTTTGTCTTGTTCCTTTGTTGTTTTCAGTTTTATATCCCACATATGAGTGAAGTTATATGGTTCTCAGTTTTTCTGACTTATTTTGCTTAACATAATCATCTCAAGATCCGTCCACGTTGTAGCAAATGGCAGTATTTCATCTTTTCTTACGGCAGAATAATATTCCATTGTGTTTATATACCACATCTTTTTTATCCAATCATCTATCAGAGGACACTTTGGTTATTTCCATGCCTTGGCCACTGTAAATAAAGCTGCAATGAACAGACACTTCTCCCAAGACAAATGCCCAACAGATATATGAAAAAATGCTCAACTTCTTTAGCTGTTAGGGAAATGCAAATCAAAACCACAATGAGATACCACCTCACACCTGTTAGGATGGCTATGATCCACAAGACAAATAGTAAATATTGGAGAGGCTGTGGAGAAAGAGGAACCCTCTAAAAGTTTCCTTCTCACTGTCTCAAAAACATTAAAAAAATACTACTTTGTCACTTATTGTTTCATCAGTTTTTCACATTTTAGACTGTTTAACACTATTCATTCAAATGTCACCTCTCCTTCAAGTTCTAATTTAATGTCAATTATTTATATTAAAGTTTCCTTCAATGTCCTATCGTTGATTTCATATTTATGAACTTCAATTGATATTTTAAAGTGATTTTGCTTTAATATTTACTTTATTATTTAATATCAGTGTTATTAAGGTGAATGGTTTTATACGTTTTTCTCTGATAGTATATTTGCTAATATCTATTTGTTACCAATATTATATAAACAGAACAATTACATGATGGCATGTGTATAAATAATAATAGTTAAGGTAGCTTGTTTTGAAGTGAAATGCTTATAGATTATATATTAGTGCAATTCAAACAATTTAAAAAATTACAGATATTTGAAATGCAATACCGTAATCTTATTCTAAATTTATTAGCATGTACTGAGCTGCTATCAAGAGATGTAAAAATAGTGAAGTCCTCTTTTCTGGTTAGAATTTTGCACATGGAAATAAGCCATGAATAAGATATTTATATACATTGTTAAATATTATATAATTGGCATATAAGGATTAAATATCAATTAGACAAATATGTGCTTTCTTTTACTAAAAACAAATGATTCTCTTATAGAGACATAGGTAGTATAGTAGTAGTGTAGCAGTAATTACAAAAGTCATGACTGGTAAGCTGGAAAACAAACTAGAATAAGAAAAACACGTGATAGAGAAATGAGTGTATGTGTGCAATATACCCAGGCCACCAATTCGAACAGCAAACGGAGCCTCATTTTAGAGGACACAGTGCGTGGAGCCTTCGCCAAGAATGCAAGATAGATCAGTCAACCTTCTTTGTAATTCATTTTCTAATCAACCACTCATACATAGGGTGTGGTTTGCAGGTGCAGATAACATTTTAGCAAGGTCATAATATTAGCTAACGATGAATAGATTTTGTTCTCCTGAGAACATAATTTTTTTTTCTGTAGATTCCACTGAAATAAAGCAAGTTGGTAATTATAGGAAGCCTTCAGCATCTCAGTTTACTACATATTATGTATGCATGTATGGATATATAGAGATAAACATTAACGATATGAAACCTTCGTCATGTCCTTCTGATGCTCAGGTTTAGAAAACCAACGTTGCTTTATATTTTAGGAAGTTCTGTGTTATTTCTAACTTGTAAAGTCTTCTTCATTCCATTCAGATCCTCCCTTTCCATGTTCTTTCTAAACAGAGCTGTCATTGTTAAAACTACTCTGTATACTGCTTTTTTGGAATATATTTGCTAGAGTATACACTATGAAGCCTAGAATAACAATACTGTTAGTGAATTTAGAAAATGTGGGGTGAGCATGAGTCAAGTTAGACCACTTACGTTAATATTCACTAACACACTTACTGCATTGTATTAAGTTTATTTATTCAGTTCTACCTTTATAGAATTTCTTCTACATGGAGAGCCTGAAACGATCTTGAATTACCCAGAATTTGATACTGAAACTGGTGCAGAAAAAATACTTAATAATTTCTTGATTGAATGAATTACTGATATACTTTTTTCAGTATCAAATTACCACAAAGGACTCACTGGAACATTGAGGCATAAGGCTGGCCCTTTGTAGGTTTAGGCTCTGGGACCTAGGAAGGCATTTGATCAAAACTTGGCCTGTTGGTCTACTTTAAACCAGGGGACAGTGATTGGCTCACAGCTGGGCAGCACAGAGACACAGGGAATAACCTTCCAAAAATGTATATCCTCTTATCATGACAATTATTGACTTTCATGTGTTATCCAATTATATTTTAAAATGCAAATCATCTTGCAATTTCCAGTAAGTCATTTATAACAATTATTATCATTCTGATTGCAGTGTTTTTCCTAAAAATGAGGAGGTAATATTGTGTTAAAATACAGAAAACATAAGAGAGGAACAAATCCTCTTATCATACCTATTCCATACATAAGAAAGAATTTGTATCCATTTACATCTTCCCCCCCAAAATTCTCATTGGTACCATAGCCCAATAGAACATATACTGAGACCTTGACTATAGGGCTTGATGGATAAGTATAGAGACGGAGATGTGAGAAAGAGAAAGCCTTGAGTTTTCACAGAACTTTTAATATATAATTTAAAGCCAGTAAAAACAAATATTAAATATTAAATTCTAATGTCCATCATCTTTGCACCATTCCAGATACATATTTTATTGAAGAATGAGAAAGTTGGCAAGGTGTTACATGCAAATATATTTAGAATGGTATTTATGTTAGTGAGAAATTGAAAACTGCTTTTATCCAATATTAAGAAAATGGTTAGTAAAATAATGGTATATGCATATGTATTATGGAGGCATTATAAATAGCATTAGGGAAAAGAAATAGGCAAGCCAAAAAAATGGGAAGACTGGATTAGCAAAATATACAATAAAAGACTCATGCTGAGAATATATAACAAACTATTACATCCATGATATAAAAACAGGTGACTGGGGGAATGGACAACTGAATGAAATAGTTAATTTCCAAAAAAAAAAAAAACCTACATGGCAAATAAGCATGTGGAAATGTATTTGACTTCATTAGTAATCAGATAAGTTAAAAAATATGAAGTACATGGAGACCCTTAGCGGTGTGACTAAAATTTTAAGATTGATAGTATAACATGTGAGAGCTTAGAGTTGAAGTTTTGTACATTGCTAGTGAGAGTGAATATTGGTACAACCATTGCAGAAAATACTAAGTATCAATCATGTTACACACACATGCCTATGCCCCAGAAATTTCATTCTAGGTATATATCCAGCTGAAGTCAATGCATGTATACGGAAGATGTGTACAAGAATATGCATTATCACGTTATTAAAAAGAGCTACAAACTGGAAAAAAACATAACAGGAAAATAGATACATTGTAGTGTATCAGTTTAGGTAGTGAAGTGCACTATATCCTTTAAAATCAATGAAGTGTAGCAAAATACAATAGGCTGGATTAAACACAATCATTGTGCAAAGTGAAAGCTACAAAATATAAAACAACGCATAGTGCCTAATTCCTGTTATACTAAATTTAAGAAAAAAACAGGCAAAACTAAACTTCAGTATTTTGGGGAGTATACGTGAGTGATTAAACTCTAAAATAAAAGGGCAAAAACACAGTCAATGTCAATTAAAACAGTAGTTAACTTGAGTGAGGACGTAATTGTTAAGAAGAAACTTATAGAGGTTCCGTGAATACTGACAATGCTTTATGTTTTTATTAGGGTGCAGGTTTTATGTGTGTTCACATTATAAAAATTCAGTGTACATTATTTTCATATACTTTTCATGTGTGTGTTATATTTCATAACTAAAAGCTGTACAAAGGCAAAAATGCCATATGGATTTTGAAATTAATGCACATTGAATACATTATCCAATTCACTTACCTCCATTTTACTTTCCACTTATTTGGTGCAGAATGTTGACTTATGATAGAAAACTCATACAGCAGCCCTTCATTTAAGACATATTTTTGAGGCTTTACTGTACTTGTACCTGCCAGTAATGGAAGCAATCAGGATGCACAAGTGAAGAAGGTAGACTCTGTCCTCGAAGAATTTATAAATATTCTTTCTAAATGTTGCGGTCTTTAAAATGGACACTGGTGAAATCAGAGTTGGCTCAGGAAGCCGTTGCTAACTTAACATTATTGAAACTGGACCTATACACATAACACAATGACTCTTCTTGACCAGTTCATTGCAATTTACCCCGATTCAACACTGTATGAACCACAAAGGTGTCACTGCTGTCCGTGTATTAATTTATCAGTCTCACCTGGGGTGATTTGGAGGCACTCCCTCCCTCCCGAAGGGTCTGAAGAACCCTATGCCTGTTTCCCTCCGGAAATGTTTATTTTCTCTGTAACCAAAGAGATCTGCTTATAAGGAAATTGCCATCTTATCTATATGTTACATTTTTCTTAAATGTGATCATTTACAAAGGGGCTCTGGATGTTATATAAATTAGGACAGTGTGAAGGACACTAGACAATAAAGTTGTCTATGAGACATATTTCAGTGACTTAATATCACATTGATCTTCTTCCCTTTATCTTTGCAAACATCTGTGAGAATGGACATTTCCTGTTAGTTGTGAATGGTGTGCATTTTCTGAAAAGAAAGAATGTCTGCTATTTTCTTTACAAAATATATTCCAAGAGTTGATTTTCATTGAGTTCCAATATAGAGAATGAAACCTTGATCAGTAAGTTGTAATGATATTATGATTATAAAATAAAATATTTTGTTTATATAAATTCATTCAAAAGGACCATTTCTTTGAACACATTTAATAAGTTTAATAATCTTCCTCTTTTCTATTTAAAAGTAGACACCAATGGAACATCAGCTTGATTTATAACTGAATACACAATTGGTTTGCTATCAAAATTGTTTTGCTCTCATTTCTCATTAGCAGTAAAACTCATAAAAACAAACCAAACATCTAAGGATTTCTGTCAGATGGCTTGAGTCTTTAATCATTTTAAAACATTTCCTGCAAATATTTTTGGTGAAACATGCCCAGAGATGATGGGAGGCATTCTTTTGTTGCCCAAAAATTGTCGAAGGAGATGCCTGCACACACAAAACCTCAAGATATTTCCGCTTAATTTAGTTCCAGTATGTTTTGAGTGGTAGATGTGCAGCCGGCCGCATTCTCATTGCCCTGTAACCTTCCGTGAGTGGAATTGGGCCGCCATGGATGGAGTCACACACTCACAGTCCCCCGCTCAGGAGAGTAAGGTCCAGAGGAAACCAGGCAGCAGCCATGTGTATGCATGTGTGTTGCAGGGAACTGTGTTTGGAGGTAATCCCAGCCAGATGGACTTGGGAGAGGTCTCCTGGGACATTTAAGAAATGGTTGCTAATCCTTAATAAACAGACTTAAGACATCCAAGTGTCCTTTCTCTGCTTCTCGATACTGCGTGTGGTGATGACATGTGCAACTATCTTGAAACCGTGGAAGGAACTGTCTTTGAACGCAAACCTGCCCATGACAGGAGCGCATTTAATCTTCACCCACTTTGTTCAATTATCTTACTTTTTAAACCTATACATTTTATATTATAATTATCAGTGACATTCTCTTTCCTCTGTCTTTTAATGTGCCATAATCTGAAATATTAACTTTTATTTGAGTTCTATTGCAAGAGAAAAGGAGGTACTGTATGTTGATTTATTTTCTCTTTATAAAATTAAATTTATTTGGGTGACAGTGGTTAGTAAAATTACATAGGTTTCAACTGTGCATTTCTATAATACATCATCTGTATATCACAATGTGTGCTCACCACCCAGAGTCAGTTCTCCTTCCATCACCATATATTTGATCCCTTTACCCTCTTCTACCACCCCTTCGCTTATCCTCTGGTAACTACTAAAATGTTATCTGTGTCTATTCGTTTTTGTTTGTTTGTTCCAGTTTTATATCCCACATATGAGTGAAATTGTGGTTCTCAATTTTTTCTGTCTGACCTGTTTCACTTAGCATGATAATTTCAAAATCCATGCATGTTGTGGCAAATGGCAGTATTTTTTTTCTTATGGCAAGTAGTATTCCATTGTATATATATACTCTTTTTTTAAAAACATGTTTATTGAGTGTCATGTGCCAGAAACTCTTCTAGAAAGAAACAAAACAGAAAAGAACAGCATATACATGAATGCCAGTTAGTGACAAAATATAATGCATTTTATATACAAGGTATGAAAATCTCAAAATTATTAAATGACTTAATCCTGTCGTTTAAATCATTGCATTTCATATTAAAGTACCGTGACAATAAGAGAACATTTATACTTCCAATATATATTAATTTCCCTCTCTTTTGGGTCAAGTCAAAATTATCGAGCAAAACAGTCTATATAAAGAATCCAGCTGGAATTCAGTCAAAGAAGTAGAATAAGGACCTAGCAGATTTTGAAATTTAAGCTGAAATAGTAGGGGAAGGACAATCTGAAATGTTTTAATGAGAAACAAGGCAAAGTATTTTAAGGTTCACTGAACTAAAAATGGAAGCATCTTGATTTTTGTTCCTGACTTACTAGATATGAGATTGTATTTCAGGAAGTTACTTAATATCACAATGATTCAATTTTGTAACATAACATATATATTGCAGTGTGTTCGGAAAAGCAAATAATACAGAATAAGAAATTTTTTATACTATATCAAATTGTGTATGTATAAAGTATCAAAAGTATCAGGCAGACAAGAGAACTGGCTGATTTAGAGTTAGCTATAAGTGAAAAGATGAGAAAATTATAAATACATTCATCTATGAAGGTGACAATTTTCAAGCCTCATTAAAATCACTTATATCTTGTAAGGGGGGAAAAAAAGTCCATCTGTGCTACAGTTTTCATTGTCTAAGATTTGTGTGGCCCAGACACAGAGTCAAAGAAAAGCCTCTGCAATTGCTACCGAGAGCTGGCTGTGCTGCTGAAACTGGTGTTCCTTCCTCCATCTCTTGAGGTGCATGTGTGAAAATATATTCACGATTGTATCACCCGAGCTCATTTACACATTTCCAACCTATCACTTTTTTATCTGTATCTATTTTTCTCACGTAACATTTGTGTAAAGTATAATAAAATAATCAAACCCAAAACTTTCAAATGAGATCAGTAATGGAATTAGGAGGGTAAATAGGTTAGATGGTAGAAGTGGTGGCATAGAAAAGAGGGACAAAACCCAGGTCAGGTGTAAGGAACACGAGTGAAATTACTAGAGGTGCGTAAGTATCAACACGCAAGCATCGGCAGAGGAAGCAACGGGTCAGAGGAATGGGGAGGATAAGAAAATGGTGGCCCAGCCTAACTAATCTCAGTAGAGTGAACACTTTCTGGCTTGAGACTAATTTTTACATTCCTGGAGTGCGTTTGTCTTCTTGGTGGCTAATATTTTTGAAGCTTTTCTAAAGGTATGCATGCCACGTAGACACATATCTGTAAGTATATAAACTCTTGGCACTAAAGTACTTTCAGTATATTTATAGTCAGTAAAATTGCATTTTCCATATTATTTCATCCAATCTTAAGTGTTTATAAAAAAGAAACAATGCTAAGCATGGTGGAAACATATTGAAATAAGATTTTAAATTAAACCGATTATTAAGTGATTTATAATCCAGTTTGCATATCCACAAATCAATTAGACACATTTTGAGCACTCTTAATATGTCAAAATGTAGTTATACAAAATAAAACTTAAATATTTAATGTTTATTGCTAGGGTAAAGGAAACAAAATAGACAGGAGGATGATAGGTAGTTTATATATTTTGAAGAAAGAATGGAAAGAAATGTATCCATAAAGGATTATGGGAATGGAAGAAAATGAGACACCAACTACTTATTTAGAATTAAGGTTATCTCACTGATGATGTTTTGTCATTAGCACAGTCAACAAAGGTATGATGATCTGTAGTGACACGAAGATAATAAGTCTGAATTCAGAAATGATGACTGTTGGATGAATGCACAAAATGCCCAGAAGTACAGACCAAAATATAAGGCTTGCAGCAAAACATATATTTGGAGATTATTTGGTTCATAAATGTTGGTTTATAATCCTCTCTCTCTTTCCTTTGTATGTTAGTGTTGGACAATAGAAAAGAAAACGGGAAATAGGTGTAATGAAATTGAAGACATTAAAATCTAAAATGGTATGTCAGGATTTTCTGCGAATTTATTCTACAATATTCTCTCTAGGTTTAATTTCCATGGATTAAACACATTGACTGGACCATATATATACAGGTTTTCATTTCCTGCTGTTTACTCTAATGAGTCACCAGGGTATCCTGGGTTATTAGTTTTCCCAGCTATTAGAGGCTTGATTACTTCCTTTTTCATTTATTTTACTTTCCTTGTTAGTCCTACAGGAATACAGCTTTCTAAATAATCTCCCATTTACATGGTGCCTCTTCCCTCTGGATTTAATTATTTTTTAGGGTGGTCAGAAATTCATGTGGCAAACAATGTGTTACCTGAATTTTTTTATGTTCATTTTTTTTGTTTTGATTTTTCTGTTTTGCCATCAATATGTTTAACTACAGAATCGCATAGGTTTGACCTTATGGTAATTTACGGAATTGCTTTATGAGTACACAGTTAATGCCGCTATTTAGACAGTTTTAAAATAAGTGAAATACTATCTTTAATGCTTCTGTTATCTACCTATTCCTGTTTTCTGTTTCTATCAGTAAACTGATTTTGATGAGTCCTTTTTGCTTTTTTTTTTTTTAGCCTTCAACTATTCTTCAGTTGATGAAGATATCTATATGTATACTTAGGTCACATCCATACCAGCTTCAAATCTTAACAACAGAGTCATAGATTTTAATATTTAATATAAAGAATCCATAGAACAGAACACTAAAACTAGAAACAAAGGATCTGGGAATGAGTTCTGATTATTTTTGAGCTTATTTCTTTGGGCCATTTTGAGGATAATTGAGTTATAGTATTTTAAAATCCTTTGAAGGAAGTGCTATATGTTATGTACTATTTAATAGGAAATTTAATGCATCACTCCCAACAAAATCTGTGATTCATGGCATCAAAATTAACAGTCTTTATTTCAGACCGTAACTCAGCCTTGGATACATACAAGGTCATTAGGCAAGCACTTATGAATACTATTTATAGCATCCCGGTGGACACAAACAAACAAAAATGAGAAACAACAACACTATTCAGAAAACAGTATATATTTTTCCCCTTTAAAGGGAAGTGTCAATAAACACACTGAAAGAAGTTTAATTCGTAATCTAACAATTTTCTCTGAGTATTTTCAGGTTTATCTTGGTTTGTTTTTCTCTTAGGACACAGAGTATTGCTTTTATTCTAAACCAAAATCTCTTGGTTTTCTAGAATTATTTTCATTAAACTTAAGTGCTGTAATAATAGTTACCAGACAGAATAGCCTCAAGGACTCTTTACAATATAATAACCCAAACAAAAAATGTGTACAGGGACTCATCTACAAAATGCTGAGGCATGTATTTCACACTTACAAATTTCTTTGAGAAATAGTTTGGTTTTTTGTTTGGCATAATTTCAGCTATTGTAGAAAATAATGTATAGATAATATGAAATAAATAATGGCAATATCATAACTCGAAATCGTGTTGCTTAACTGAACAGTCTTTAAGCGAGTCCATGGATTAGGGTATGTATGATATATTGGGTTGTCGGAAAAGTCATGACACATTTTTGCAACAAAAAACATAGAAAAAATACGTCATGACTTCTCCGACAACCCAGTAGTATTTGCAGAGATGGTAATCGAGATTATTCCCTGACCTCTAGAACACTGCTCGTATCTCCTGACATATGATGAAGATTTTTAAGACAGGATACATTGTGATGGTTGCATTTGCTCTTTGTATAGACCCAGTCTATATTCCTATTACAGGATTCTTAGACGAGTGGTACTTCAAAGACATAACTAGGATCTGTTTATCTTTGTGCTAGCGGCAGGCAGCACGGAACACACCGCAGACATTCATTTGATATATGTCCACTGCACGGAAATTTCCGATTATTAATTTTTAAAAAGTGGAAGTCTTAAAATGACTTTGCATTTGTTGTTACAGAATTCAGAGGAAGCTTTAGTATAAGGAAGTCAACTATAGACTGTATTAGTAACTTAGAAGCTTAACAGTTACAACTCACATATGAAGAATTGGTGTTGGAGGGAGAAAGAGGAAGACAACATAATTAATTTCTAATGAACATGGACCTTTTATTAAAACAATTTTAAATTGTGTTATGTAAGTATAATGTTAAAATGAATGTGTGCATAACAAACAAGCTGAGAGATATGGGAATGGGTTACTACCCTTATTTTTTTCCCTTACAAAGTTATTTTTCCCAAGATCTGTAGACTAAAGTTCTTTTTCAAGGCTATATAAACTCATATTTTCTGATTCAAAACATACATTTAAATACAAAAGAGTTTACTAAATGCATGCAGTGAATTAATTGTGCAAGTCATGGATTAGTCCAGCCAGAATGATGGCAATTTAAGATCTTAATTGTGTTTTGAGATGCAATTTTTAGTTCATCAAATCTTTATCTTGATATAAAAAAATCAAATTTTTTTCACCAAAATATTTTCGAAGGCAATATAATAGCAAAATATACTATTTTAGAAATAGTAAAAAAAGTAAATATAAATAGTAAAGTAAAATATATACTCAATGCTTTACAATTACATAATATTTATTATGGTAGAAGGTGGTATTTTCCTATCATCAATAAGGCTGTGTTTTTGTTTATTTTGTGAGTTGTCATTGTGGCTAGTCATTAATTTCTGCATCCTGTGGCAAGAGACATTTATTTGGGAGCCAGTATTTTGAGACTCATGTAAAGCTTTTGAAAGAAAGAGCTTCACAGTTAGTCTCTGACGAAAGGTAAAGTTTCTACACTGTGTTGTGCAGCTCTCTTTTGAGCCATCAATCTTAGTTTTGGGTATCTTTCTTTAGAAAGCAGGAAAGGACATTTACTGTCATCATTACAAAACAAGGATTGCATGTGTAACAATGTAAAGCGATCTAGTTTACAAAGCTAACAATCTTGAAATGTTTTAAATAGAGCACTTCATGTGACAATTATCAAGTTACTTTGATACCTATATCTACAAAATCCAAAGTATTTCCCTCATTGTCTCCCTATCACAACAGAGTTATTGTAGAATTAGAAATAAATGTAATTTGCAGCTTTTAGATGTGGAAAGAGATTGACTATTCAAGTCAACTCTTAGGCAGTTTAAGCAGATTTATTTTCATTTGTTTTATTTTTCCTCTCTCGCTAAGAAATTATTAAAAATCACAGTCTAATGATAACTCATGCACAAATTAAGGAATTCTATTAAATTTAATTTTCAAGAAAAGTAAATTATACATCGTATAATGGCGCGACACAAAATGAGTTAAATTTGACTCACAGTAAAAATGTAGGTCCTTCTAATTGGCAGGAAATGTAATTCACAGACCCTGGATCTTTTCATCTTATGGATCTGTTTTCTTTAACATATTGTTTTAGTGGTTCCCTGTGATAGTTCATTCTATGTGCCCACTTGAATGGGCCACAGGGTCCACAGATTAATCATTCATTCTGGGTCCCATCTAGGAAGGTGTTTGGGGATGAGATTAGCAATTGAGTTGGTGGATTTGGTCAAGTAGATGGCCCTCCCCAGAGTGGGTGGGCATCACCCAGCCTGCAGAAAGCCTAAGCAAAACCAAAGGTGGAGGAGGAAGGAATTCATGCGTTTTCCTGCCTCACTGTTTGAGCTGGGACATCTTATCGCATCCCTTGCTCTCAGGCTGGGATCTACCATTAGTCCCCTTGGTGTTCTCTGGTCTTTACACTTGGGCTGACTTACACCGCCAGCCTTCCTGGGTCTTCAGCTTGAAGTGGAAGATGGTGGGTCTTCCCAGACTCCATAATTGTGTGTGGGAGCCAATTCCTCATAATAAATATCTATGTCTGTATCTGTAGATGTATATCAATAAATAGAGAAAAAGAAGCTATGTGCATATAAACGGAACTGATAGCACAACTGTGTGTGCTGTTGGTTCAGTGTCCTGGAGAACCCTGACTAATAGAATACACTGTTCCACTCACGTTCATCTTTAGCGGGGAAAGGGATGTGGTGTTTCTCCAACACAGCTGCTTGCAGTTCCCACTGCTTCTCCTTCTCAAGGACTCAGATGCTGGGACACATCTCACTGTGATGAGGTTGGAAGGTGAAGTCCAGCTGTCCACAAGGAAGGGCAAATGGGCTTGCTGAGCAGCCGACCAGTCTCTGCCACATGGAATTTAGCATTTACACAGTGGCCATAATTTTGAGCACCTTTAAAGTGGAGTCTTGACACAACTAAAAATATAAGAATGACAACTTTAAAATCTACAATTTTGTATTGTAATTTGAAAATCTGTGTGAGTTAGTGGTTAGAACATAGAGCTAGGTATCGAGCCCCCTTTTTATTGGGGTAAGAGGCATGATGTTAAACTCTATTGCAGAGCAAATTGAACTCAGTGAATGCTTCTATCAGAAATTATATTTTTGGTTTCTTCCTTCTTTAACCCAGGTTTCTCAGTATTTTATATTCTGCTTTGGTTTCATGGCTATTACAATAATGGTCTAAGTTATAACAACATAATAAGAACACAATTTCAGCTTTGTTAGATACAAGTGAAAATTTATGTAATGACACCAGTCCATGAACATATTTCTATTTTTTAATTAACCGATATTGCTGCTTTTGTTCAGAGGACTGTGACCAATTAAATTGATTATGGAGCAGTGTCACGAGTCTTCAGTCACAAAGGCAGCTGAAATCTGGAGTGTTTATTATAATGTGCAGTTTCAACCCCAGGCTATTCAGGCCAATATGAAACAAGGAGCAAATAAAGATAGGGAACTGATAGTATACACCAAGCAATATTAGCTTCAATATTGATGAGATGTTAGGGAGAACGGACATAGTCCCAGAGATTCGGATAATGCTGCTTTATTGTCTGATTGTCTACTGGAGGTGTTCTGAGACTCACACAGGGATTGTTCTGTCAATCTTCTAGCAATTTCCATTATTGCAATGGCAGAAAAGCCTCACTTCAGGGGTAGAGGAGATAAAACAGTGAGATATCATGTCTCGGTGCAATCTAATCATCATACAATGCTGTGTACATCTCACTCAAAATTAGTAACAAGTTCTGTTTATGTTGCCGCCATATGTGCTGAACAAAATGGTTCTTCAAACTCCAAAGGGGAAGTAAGTTTTCTACCCAACTGCATCTCTTGTTCTTTTCTCCTGTTATACATGGATGAATTAGAGGAAAAGGGAAAGAGGAGGGGAAAGAAAAATGTGTGTGTTTAAGTAAAAAATATATACATATATATATATATGTCTATATCATATATATGCATATGTATGTATATGTGTATATATATGCATATATAGTTATCACAGTTTATAATCAGTTGATCAGCAAATGTTTAAAGAATGTCTTCTCTGAGTTAGAGAACAACAGCCACGTTAGTAAAGCCTTAGGAGCTTATGTTCTAACGAAGGGAATTATTCGTCAACAAATGCCCAACATCATGAAGTGTCTTGAGGAAAAGAACAGAATATAGTCGGACTGCGTGAGGAGGCGGGGTTTGGGCAGCTCCCCTGGGTGCTGAGGCTCTGTCCCTGGTCAGTGATCCCCACAGTCCACAGGCAGCTGCTTTTCTATTTGGCTCATCTCTCTAAAAGGTACAATCACTTAGAGATTAGTACAGCTAAATCAAGGAAGCTAAGTGGTGCCCGCAGGAGATGTAGAAAATAAGAATGTACTCATAGAACACTCTGAATAGTTAGGAAAATAAACCTGAGCACTCTCAAAATAGTTGTTAGGACTTCTTTCTGATTCTTGTACGTGGACCCTGGCATAACCCGCTCCGGGCCCTGCGAGCTTCTCAGCGTGGCTCACGGTTTCTCAGCCTGCCACCACTCACTTTGTCTTACTCCCTGATACTCTCTCCATTGTGGCCCTTCCCAAGTTTTTTTTATCTCTTTCTGGGTCCTCCTGGCTCTTTCCACATACGTTTGCATTCTCAGTATCTCTTCTCTCTTCTACGTAATGCCAGTTTTCATGGGAAAATCAGTTCTCATTGGAAACCTGCAGGAGGTGACATTAGGTTTCTCTTTTTTCTTTCTCAAAGTATGGAGGCCTACCTAGGCTAGGTCCTGGCCTTCAAGATGGCCAGGTCTCTGAAGGAGAAAAGAGGTGGGAGAGAGATAAGATTTTGGTGCAAAAACTTTTTCTGATTTTTTTGGTTATTTTGGTCCTATGCATTACAATATGAATTTTATAGTCAGCTTATCAAAATCTGCTAACAACCTGATGAAATTTAGGATGATTTTATGTTTAATTTGCCAATCAATTCTAAGAAAATTAACTTTTTATAACACTGAGTCCTCCACTTCAGGAGCATGGTATGTTTCGGTAATTAGTTATGGCTTTAATTTCTCTGATGTTCTGAAGTTTTCAGTGTGGAAATTACTCATATTTTGTTATGTCTTTGAATATGTTATATATTTTATTCCATTGTAAATGAAATTATTTTTATTTTATTGCCCAATTATTTTTTTAACTATATAAAAATAAAATTAACTATGTGTTTTGAAACCTAAATATTAATTTCAAATAGCTTTTTTATAGATTCCGTAAAATTATCTATGAAAAGAATTAAGCTCTGCAAAATTACAACAGTTTTAACTTTTTTCCAAATTAATGTGATTCTTTTTTTCTTTTTTGAATTATTGAAATGGCTAGGACCTCCCTTGCAATGTAGTATAGTGGTGAACTGGTCATCTTTATCTTGGGCCAAATCTTTGGCGAAGAAAATTTGTCTTTCACTATTTAGTGATGATACCTGTAGTTTTTCATAGATGCCTTTATTTATCAAAAAGTTCTCTTTTATCAGTAGTTTGGTGGGAGTTTTTTAAAAAAAATCATAAATAGATGAGAAATATTCAAATGCCATTGATATGTTCATTAAATGTATCACGTGATATTTCTTTTCCCATTAATATAGTAAATAGATTTATTTTGAATAAAAAGATAACTTTACATTCCATGGAAAACACCTTTTCTCATGATACACTTTTCTCTTTTATAGTTAATGCACTATTTACTATGATATTATAAGGCTTTTGGATATCTGTGTTCATGAGTGATATTGTTTTATAGATTTATTTTTCTTTTAAGGCATTGTTTGATATTGGTGTTAGGGACATGGTGGCCTCATAAAATAAATTGGAAAAGACTCCTCTTTCTGTATTCCATGATTAATTATGTACAGACTTTGTGTTTTTTTTGTTTCCATAAATGTGATAGAATAAATCAGTGACTTTACATGAATATGGAGGTGCGTTTTTAGGAAGGTTTTAAATTACAATAAATTAATGTTCCTCTGTAGACATAGGGTGCATTAGATTTTTCTATTTCTTTATATCATTTTTGGTAATATTTCTCTTTTCAGGTATTTGTCAGTTTTATACAAGATTGAAAATAGATTGATATAGAGTTGTTCACAATATTACCTTATTATCCTTTCAATATCTTTGAAATCTCTATGAATGACCTTCATTCATTACTGATATTGAAAATTCCATTCTATTTTCTTCTGATTTTCAGGAGGTTTTTTGTGTGTTTTGTTTTTGTTTTCATTTGAGAAGTTAGTTACCAATTGAATGTTTCTACTTCGATTATCTTCTGCCTTGATCACTAATTTGAAGATTTATCTTTGCCATTTTTTATAGTTGTAACTATGAACTTACCAAGCATAGCTTTATCTTGATTTGTTATGTTTGAGGTTCACAGTGCCTTTTGAATCTGTAGTTAAAGAACTTTCATAACTTCTGAATACATTTTAGCTATTATATATTACAATGTTGCTTCTATCCCTTTGTCTAAGTCCTATTGCTTTGATTCCAACTAAATGTGCTCCATGAATCCTACCTCTTCCTACTTTGTTTTATTATTCTTTGCTCATTCTGGATTTTTTTCCCTGACCTCTGTTCCATTTACCCCATTGTATCTTCATTTGTGTCTTGTATATTGGTAAAACCATCATTGAATTTTTAATTGTTTTTATTGATAGAACTTCTTTATTAAATTACAAATTTTTTAAAATTTCTGTGTCCTTATCAGAAATTTTGGTCCAAATGGCCCAGATCACCACTGTCAGATTTGAGAGGCCAAAATAATTTTATGTGGACAGCAATTTATATTTTCATAAGTATATTTTTTAGCCATTTAAATCATTCAGCTAACTAGTCTTGCTCTTAGTCAAATCTTATTAACCTTTCAATCACTGTAATTTAAATTCATAAATAGATTCTTAATAAAACAAAATGTTGAGCAAAAGACTTGATAAATCAGTTCACTTCTTATATAGATTTAATAAGTTAGTTCTATCTAGTTTATATATCAATGGCTTATATGCTGATGATTATGGGAGAGTTTTCTTTGTTTTAATCAACTGAGATCTATTAAAAATAGCTTTCTTTTCTGCTGTAATAATCAGACTCCTCTATTGTGACCATTTCAAGGAAATAGCTATTCTCTGGGGGCTTTTTCATGGTTAGGCAGCTAGCCTTCCTAAGAAATGCGCATCCTGGAAAACTTGTCAGCCATCAATAGGTGTAGAAGAATTTAATTTCCCAATCATTTCAAAGAAATTACTTAGTAACTTCATTCTTAAATGTATTTACAATGGTTTGATCTATTCCTTTCACATATCATATGATTAACACCACTTGATAAAGTCCCCATTGAATGGTATAGATGACCCACTCTCCACAGTCAGGCGTCGTGTTCACTAGTGATTTGAATGGGAATTTACCTGCCATTATAATCTTATATGGAATCACTGTCCCAAGAGAAGAACATTGTTAATTCAAGATCTAGCTAATTAACATATGAATAACATAAATGTAACAATATTTTAAGATTGAAGACACACTTCCACATTTTTACAAATAAAACAGGGAGAGAAAATAACCCTTTGCATTACCAAGTTGGTAGGATAAAATTTGAGAATGCGGGTGGGGGGTCATTAGACTCAAATAAGATTAAAGAAAATGACAGGTAAACTTGTTTCCTTTAAGCATAGAAAACAATATTTAAGAGAAAACTAATTTACAAGCAGCCATACTAAATAATATGCAGCGGTGATGTTTTGCATTAAAAGAGTAACAATGTTTATGTAATCTAAACTAAAGTAATATAAAGGTAGTAGGTAGCAAAACCAAACCAATCAAATTCCACTGCATTGATTAGAAGTACCAACAAATTATGCTATAAGAAATTTTGGAATTCTTATTTTAAGAAATTTGTAGATTCGTCATATTATTTTCATAGGCATTTCATTTGGATGAAAAGAAAGCCAGAAATTGAATCATATTGTATAAGGAATTTTAAAAGGAAGTATAGATTTTGGCCTGAATAAAAGATAAGTACTTGAAGGCCTGCCATGCAGAACAGAGGTTTAAGCTTATTAGAATGAGGAAGACACTGACAGGGTTGTCTAAAAATGGAATTATATTTCCACTGCTAAAGTTGTTCAAGAAGAAGCTGAAGTAACTTTAGAAAGAATTTTAAAGAGGAGATTCAAGGGTGTGATGAGATGTTCAAATGAAAGACTAGATAACCTTTAAGGTTCCTTCCAGCAAGAGAGTCTCTGAGTTTGTGAGAACAAACTTAGCCCATTAACTGTTGTCTTCATAAACTCTATTCTCCTTTCACCTCCGCGTATGTTCAGTGGCATTTGTATTTATCATACCGTTTTTGTTTTGTATATGCTTTATATAATATTTCATGTCTCATAAATGTCTAACTCATGACTCATTGTTTATAGTCTGAAATGATCTTACCTTTATCATTTTATATTAGAATCAAATTATTTCAAAAATGGTCCTCTGAAACTTCTCCAAGCCATAAAAACTCTCTTGTTAGTTTGGAGAGAGTAGAGGCAGTTTTTAAGTTACTACATACTTGCATTAGTTTCCTAGGAGCGCCATACAAATTAGCACAAACCTGGTAGATTCAACCAACAGACACTTATGCTCTCACAGCTCTGGAGCCTAGAAGTCTGAACTCAAGGTGTCATGAGGACCATGCTGCCTCAGAGAAGCCCATGCGAAAATCGCTACCTGCCTCCTCTGCTTCCTGTGGCCTCGGGTGTGCATTTGCTTGTGGAATATAACTGCAGCCTGCCTTTGTCATCACATCACTTTCTTCTCCCTGTGTGAGTCTGTCCTTTTTTGTCTCATAGAAGGACACTCATTACATTTAAGGCTCATCTTAATCCATTATGATTTTATCTTGATTCTGAATTATATCTGCAAAGGCCTGATTTCCAAGTAAGGCCACATTCTGAGGTTCAATTTTGGGGGACACTAGTCAACCCAGAGACCCTATTCAACTTTTATTACCTGTCAACTCTGCTGACACAAGGAACGTCTACACTTTACATTTAAGTGGAGGCTTCAGTTGTTTTGGTCCTTTCATGTGATGGATATGAAGCCTCTTTACTGAAGAAACAGTATATGACTTATAATTCATTTTCATGAAGCAGAGTTTTTACACTGTTTCAACACAGTTAAATTTCTTTCAGTGATTTGCCTATGATAACATGAAGAAGTTAATTTCAAAAATATAAAAATTTAGCAAAGCAACTCTCATGTACGTGCATTTAAAAGTAAACCATGTAAAGCGTTAAAAAGTAAAATATCTTTATAACTCACATAATAGTTTCTTTGTAAGCAATGTTTCCACAGTCTGTTGCCAGAATACCGATTTTCTTTCCATCCTAGATGATTTAATTTTAGCTTCTGGATCCCAGAAGCTAAAAAATACTGTCACTGAATTTCACAGAGTGTATAGATATATGATCTCAGAACAGTTACAGGTAGATGGTACTCCAAACAAATGACAAAACATATCAAATTATTTTAAGAGTTTTTTTTAGCATTGCTAATGGCATGTGTCATAAGCACTTGAATTATTTTTGTTTAACCTAAGAGGAGAAATGTTGGTGTAATCATAGTTAATTCTCAGAAGCCATAGGTGCCATGTTTAAATAGTTACTGGAGACTATTACATTATTTTTATCCTTAATCATTTTATCAGCATTTTATAGGACACGAAGCAATTGCATTTTAGAGCTCTGTTTCTTTAGAAATGATTTAACTGGTAGAATCTTTACATATTAATGCCTCCAGAATGTCTAGGGATTTTAAACTTCAGTCTTCTGTTTTTTCAATAGAAAATATCCTAGTAGTTGTAATAGTAATAATATTTCTGATGGAGTTAATTCAGGAAATATGTAATTACAGGTCCTATGTCTAATGTGAACCAATATCAAACCAGAAACTGAGATAAAGCAACACGCATTGTGCCCTACAAGAAACAGGACAGCAGAGAACCAATTTTGTTCTGACTGTACTTCTGAAGAACACAGGGGCCCAAGATAGTGGGTTTGATCTGTACCAGGAGGGTGTGAGGGTGTTTACCTTGGGTATTGCCTGGAGATCAGCTGGTGATCCCTTCTATACAGGGCACAGCTCATCTGCTCTTCCAAACGAGAGCATCCCTCCTAAACGTGAGTATTTTAGTGCACGCCGGGATATAGTTCTTCCCATACACAAACTTTTTTGTTTCCTTTTGTTCCAACAGGTAGAAAGACTGAGGGATAGTTTCCCTCTGCCCCCATGGCTTTGAACAATATGTTAGGATACTAATTGATATAATAATACTTTTTGCTGCGTTCTTACAAGCAAGCTTTGGTCTAAAACCAGGAACAAATAAGTTTTATCCCTTTAGGAAATCAATGATATTATAAAAATGTTAGAGACAGACTATCAAGTGCTAGTGAGAAAGCGTAGAGATTGCAAATTTAGTCTTTGATGTATGCAGTTTAAACTTAAATAAGTCTAAAAATTTATTTTATCTCTGTTTTAATATCTCTGATGTATCTCTTGAGAAATGAAAAATGGCAGCACATTACGTGCCTTTCAATTACTTTTTGAAGCCCTACCGAGGCATGATGCTGTTAAAACGCTCGCCTAACATTAGCTTGTAGACTAAGATCATTAAATATTTTGTCCTGAGATTTGAGAACTATTATTTTCTGCCCCGGGTCTATTACATGGAAGCTTTCCTTAATGAGTACCTGGCAGCATTCTGGCTGCCCTGCACTTTTACTGGTCTTCATGAGAGTTAAAATAGCAATAGGTGTAGCCCCAACACATAATTCAATTTTGAAATGTTTGCTTCTGCTCAATGCCTGAGATTCGAAGTAGCAGGTGACAGTCACTTCTCAGAACAGATCTACAGAATAGCCAGGTCACCTGTAAGGGTGTTTGCTCCCTGATGTACCCCTTTGTACCATTAATGAGCAGGCATGGGCACAGCTCTGTACCCAGCCTTTTGACAGTGTCTTGTTTCTCTGCCTTATTTAAATACTTAAAACAAAATAAGCATTTTTTTCTCTCATAAAGAAGACCCTGTAGAGGGAAATTGCTGATGGATACAATAGCTTTGTGGAGGCTGTTCGTTGGGAAGAAGGAAGATGTCGGGCAGATGCTTTGGAAAAGAAGCTAAGCTTTGTGGATTCTTAAGTAATCTTGAGGACTGTTACATCCATGAGATTAGTCTGGAGTAGAACAAAAGCATATTATTGTGTAAATGACAGGTTTTTAGAAAAGAAGGTAGGCATTAACTAACGCCCAAAACAGAAGAATCTGCAAAAGAAATCTGAGGGTTGCACTTTGCAAAGTGTCTAACATGGTAATCAAGTTCAGGAGAGCGTCTCTAGTTCATAGAAATGTAACGGATGAAAAAGTAAAAGATTACCTCAAAAGGAGATGCTTTGCTAAGATAACTCTTACCTTAGTACTACAGTGAGGAATTGGGATTTCCTTGTGAAAATTTATCTCAAGGGACTTTTAAAAAGATTTTTATTAAAGTATAGCTAACATACAATATTATATGAGTTTCAGGTGTACACCATAGTTCAATGTTTATAGACCCAAAGAAGTGATTGCCTAAGTCCAGCAACCATCTGACAGCGTACCACACTATCGCAATATAATTGACTATATTATGCTGTGCATTACATCTCCATGACGTGTTTTATATCTGGAACTATAAACCTCTATTCCCCTTTACCTTTCCCCTCCCTCCTTTTTAATTTTTCAATTGCAGTTGATATTCAATTTTACTTTATATTGATTTCAGGTGTACACATAGTGGTTAGACATTTATATATTATAATTTAAGAAGCTATCCTCCTGACTAGTCTAGTACTGACCTGTCACTATACATATTATTGAAGATGGTTTCCCCCAGCATCCGGCCTGGGCAGCTCCGCAAAAAGCCAGGACACCCTGAGGCCTGCTGCCATATGCCAGCTTCGTTAAAGTTCAGCCACTCAGAAGGCTCGTGGGGTAAGCGAGCTGGGTGAGGCAGGATCTGAGGGAGTGGGAAGCATTGTGCTCACCAGGTTAATGTAGCTTCTGGTTTGGTGTCAGTGCTGAGCCTGAGGCTACTCAGCATAAAGCTCAGAGCACATGGAGGCCAGTCTCCACCCACCTGAAGCCCATGGACTGCTCGTTTTCCCAGAAAGCGTGCAATTGGGGCCAGGCTGGCTACTTATGGAGAAAGTGCCTCCAGCTGTGCTTGGGTGGGGTGGGGCCGCATCCCAGTGAGTCAGCAGGGCACAGCTGCGGAGCTCACCAGGCCAATCAGATTCAGATTTGGCCGTAATCGTAGGGGGCGGGCTCAGCACAGGAAAGATGGCGCCCGGCTGCATGGGAGGAGAACCCCGAACAGGTAAAATGGGGACTGTCTTCTAGCTCTAGACTTAAAGCCACATACCTTAGTTTGCACACATAAACAAAAACAAAAAAACATTTACA
>NW_017731748.1:616610-627873 GCF_001890085.2 Hipposideros armiger
TTTCCCCCACTGGAGCCCAGGGTGAGTGTCTGGGAATTACTGGGCCTGTGCATGAATCCTCACTGTTTTTTACAAACAGATATTGTAGGGGCTCCTCCTCCAGACACCAGTGCTCCAGGCTGGGGAGGCTGGTGTGGGGCTGGGGCCTCTCACTCCCCCAGGGGGAAACTCTGTAGGGAGATACCCTTCCTGATTCTCTACCGCCATCCGGAGGTTTGGGGCCACTCTTTTTCACGTCTCTGCCCCTCCTACCAGTCTCGCGGGGGCTTCTTTTTATCCTTAGTTACAAAACTTCTGTTCAGCCAGACTTTGGATGGTTCTCCAGGTTGATTGTTCTATAATTCAGTTGTAATTTTAAGGTGCTTACAGAAGGAAGCAGGCACAGTGTTTACCTACTTTGCCATCTTGGATCTCCTCAAAGGGATGTGAAATTTATTAAGTTCCAATCTCAGAAACTGAGTTTAGCTTATACTGCATTTTTTGTTTTTTTTAGTCTTTTCATATAAAATTGATAAGGAAAATTCTGTGGCACTCAAAGTTATATTAATTGCTTAGTCAATTAATAAAAATGATAATACAAATGATGAGGGGCTTTCAAACTCATTTGCAAATAATGAGCATATATTATTATGTAACATAATAAACTATATGAAACTTTTGGAGAAAACAAAAACAAAAAACTGTGCCACAAGTGTTAAGTTCCCCAATATTCTACAAAGACTATGGTATGTGTCAGAATACTTTGGGAAAGAGTCCGGCTAAAATACATAAATAGACTCATCACAATAGAGATATCGGTGCATTGTGTGTCTTCTGTCACCCTCTTTCTCTGCGATCATCATCTTTATCCTGGTCTAGTCCTGATCTCTGTATCTAAACGTATACCATTATTATATTACTCCACATTTGTTTCTAAGGGCAAGCATCAGCTCAGAGCTGAATTGCAGTGCAGAGCTGGTTGATTATGTATAACACATTAGAATTCTAATACTAAACATAGGTTAAAAAACAAACACAAAAAAAAACCTTAAAAAATATACTAAGAAAAACATATAGGTATGCAATTAAATGGTGGTTAAAACACTCTTAACACTTCTGCTCCTTGCTTTCATTGAATCAGTGTATATAATTCAAAGCTTCCAAGGACTCTTTTACATGCAGGTTGTAATCAAAGCTATTAGATGTATAGCTTTACATACAGATAGGAAAATTTAAAACACTTTGAAAAATTGAAGTAACAAAGAGGTAAAAGTAAGTAAAACAGAAAAAGAGAAAAATAACTTGGGGGTCCAGAGATAATTATCTGATAGAGCTATTGATACAGGTTTATTGTTTTATAATTGAAATGAAATAGATACTGGGTTTAGTCAATATGCTCAAGAAGGAATAATTGATAATCTTTTCCAATAACCTAAAACTGGAGCTCTGTACAGGTTTAATTTCTTAAGAATATTTGTGCAGCATAATTATTTGTGACACTTAAAAACTGTAAAGTCATTAGCGTTGCTTTGTTATGACAGATGAAGTATAAGAACAGATCAAGCACTTTAAAGGTAATTATACTCTAGTGTCATTACATATTGGTTAAAATAAAATGATAAATATTTACAGTGTACCAATCTCTTCTCCTCCTTCATATGTTTATTTTTTTTTATTTTTGTTGTTTACAATTTTAGGGATTTATTTTTCCTACTGGTTAAAGTGATATTTGTTTTGGTTTTATTTCCTTTCTCTCACCAACTGTATCTGACATCTGACATAATCAAATGTTTAGAGCTGATAAATTTGTTGCATTAGGGTATGCTCTTTTTCCTTCGAGCTATATAACACACATTGCAATTTGATTTTCTCATTTGGGTATTATTTTTCAATTTACTCTCAACTTACAAAATGTATTCAAACTCTTGATTTATTCTGTGTTCAGCTATGTTGGCTCATATTAAAGGGTGTTATACAGCATAATTAATTGTGACACTTCAAAAGAGAGACAAAAAAAGGCTGTATCACATTTTGAAACATACCAGCCAGCCAGCACTAGTCAGGAAGGGCTTAACATTTTCCTGACCCTGGTAATGTGACTATAAATTTCTTTGACTTTCAGCCTTGCAGCAGTGCTATCCATTATGCTTTTTTATTGGTTGCCATCTCCTGAATCCACAAATGCTTTTCCATCTTTTCCATAGCTTTATCAAACTCTGTAGGTGTTATGTTAGCACTTCTGGCCTGGTCTCATAGAATGATCAGCAAATTCCTTCCTCCTCTTTCTAGATTTACAGTATTGTTGATTCATTAACATTGAACTCAGCCAACAGCACTATACGTTGTGCCTGAAAGAAACTGATCAATCCCACATTATTTTCTCCCGAAGGCATGTCACAGTCTTCTCACTCTTGGAAACACAGGACAACACTTCTGCACTACATTTGGGGCCCATTTTAAACACAGAAATCATAAATAATAATAATAATAATAATAATAATAATAATAAATAATAACCCACACAGGTCTGAAACACATAGCACTAAATACACCTCAAATAGGACACTTCTTAACAATACAAAGCTGAAACAATAAAACAGAGTGTTGCCTTCTTTGACATTAGCTGGGAAGGTGTGAATCACGTGACTCATATCTTTTCCCCCTCCATCCATGTCTGCAAATGACCAGAAAAGCCCACGAGTATTTGTGTTGAAGTAACATATTTTAGTGAGGAGGAAAATTTGCAAATAATGAGCATCTACTGTAGTTTGATTAGACTGGAAACCGAGGCCAAAGCAGGATGTTTAAAAGTGAGTCAGGTTGATTGGTTCCCCATGACCAATGATATCAATTCAGACCTTATTTTATATTGCTTTGGGTAAGACAGATTTTGTTTTCATCACTTTTATTTAAATTAGTGCAAATATTATGTAAATGAAATAGTCCAGGATTTAAGAGATTTTTAAGTACAGAATTATAATCACATATGAACACTCAGGTTAACAGAAAGAAAAAAAATACTGGTATCTCTTTTAATTCTTATAAATTAAGGTAATTTACATTTAGTAAAGTTTGCCTTTTGCGGTTTACATTTCTGATGGTTTTGACAATGTTATACAATCATGTGAACATAATCACAATGGAGATATCTAAGAGTTCCATCACAAGAAAAAACGAAACAAAAACTTCTGAACGCCCTAGTTTAGTCCATTATCTCCTCCACAGCCCAGTCATAGGTCTGTTTTCTGTCTCTACAGAAATTTCTTGACTATCAAATAAATGGAATCACAAGTTACATAGTCTGTCTTCACTCAGTAGTATTCCTTTGAGAGTCATTTATGTTCTGACATTTATTACTAACTCACTCTTTCAGTTGCTGGGTATTATTCCATTGTGTGGATGTACATCAGTTTATTTGTTTTTTTAAGGTTTTTTGTTTCTTTTTATTGGGGAATTGGGGTAGGGGAACAGACAAGTTGCTGTTCTTTTGTTCAGTCTAGTTGTGGAGGACATCACTTCACTGGCCCATGTTGGTATTATCATTGCGCTTTTTCTGGGTGAGGGAGATCAGTCACTGGCCATTGGATGGCCGCTCACGGCGGCTCTTGGCAGCTCACACCTGCTGCCAGCTGCTCAGAGCTGGCATCCCAATCTAGCTCTTAACCAATGTGCCACTCGGTCGGCCCTGTTTATTCTTTACCAGATGAATGACATTTGAATTGTTTCTAGTTTGGGGCGGTTGCAAATAAAGTTTCTATAAACTTTCATATACAAGTTTTTGTGTATTCATAATTTTTCATTTCACTGGAGAACATATGTGAAAGTGAGAGTGTTGGGTATTTTAGTAAGGCATGTTTACCATAACTAGGATAAACCCCACTTGGCCATGGTGTATATTTCTTTTTATACATAAGGGGTCTGTTCCTAACTTTTTGTGGAGGATTTTTGCACCTATATTCATGACAGATATTAGTCTATAGTTTTCTTGTAATGTTCTTGTCAGGTTTTTGGTATTAGGATAATACTGGCCTCATAGAAGGAGTTAGGATGTGTTCCCTCTGATTCTATCCTCTGATAAAGATAGTAGAGAATTGGTAGACTTTCCTCGAATATTTGGTGCCATGTGCCAGTGAGCCCATCTGCGCCTGGTGCTTTCTGTTTTGGAAGGTTATTAACTATTAATTCAATATCTTTAACAGATATAACCTTATTCATGTGTGCCAGTTTTTCACAAGTGTTGCCAGATTATGCCTTTAAAGCACTCGGGTCCTTTCATCTCGGTTATCAAACTTACAGGCATACCGTTCTGGGAAGTTACACTGTGTGCATGTGCATTTTAGGGTTAGGTCAATGATACGAAGATTTTTAATGATACTTGCATTCACTGCTTTGTGGTTCCCTCACTGTCAGGCCTGCGCTCTGACCTTTATCATCACAGACCTCTGCCTGTAGCTTTCTGCTAATACTCCTAAAACTGCTAATTTCCTCTCTCTTTCTCTCTCTCTCTCTCTTTCTCTCTTTCTCTCTCTCTCTCTCTCTCTCTCTCTCTCTCTCTCTCTATATATATATATATATATATATATATATATATATATATATTATTGTTATATATATATATATAATTAGTGATATATATATATCTATATATATATATATCACTAATGTCCTTCATGGGGAAATTGAAGCAGACATTGGCAGGGCTGAATTACCTGAACTTTCAGCAACTCCAAGCCTGCTAAGGATGCTCTTCATATTGACACAAATCTCTTGTCACGACTGCCATGCTACTTTTAAGTTGTCATCTTGCTTACTTAGTTTTTTCTCCCTCTCTTCCTTGCTGATCTATTCTCCTTTGCCGTGCCATTTATTATCAGAATTACCCGTTCCACTAAGATGGATAAACTGTATCTTCTTGCGCTATATCCTATCCCTAAGTAATTGTATCCATTCACAAAAATGCCATAAAACTAGCAATAAACCATGTGTCCAGCTCCCTCCCTCACAATAATTTATCACTAAGTCCTCTGTGTTTTTTCTTCCTCAACATTTTTAAGATCCAAACTACTTCTCTCCCTCTCTGTCACCATTTCAAACTAACGACACCTCTCACTGGGCCTTTGACAACATCCTCCCAAGTGCTCCCCCTGATTTCACCTGCCACCTGCTCTTGACACTGCAAACACAGTGATCTTTTTTTATACCTTCCAAAATCTATACCTGATTATGTAAGCTCTCCAGAACCTTTCTCTAAAGATTCTCATTGTCCTTAGGATAAACACAAATCTCCGTAACATGTCTTACAAATTCCCCATCGAAATGTTAGCTTCCTATTGCAATAGACTTTTAATCTTTTTATTCTAACCATTCTGAACAGTCCCCATCTTATGGAAACCATGGAGCATTGTATGTGACCTCCCTTGATCTTGAAACACAAACACCTCTTCTCTTGGTTGGGATGACTTAAATTCATGTCGGTACAAAGCTTGTCCTCAGAAAAGCCTTTCCTAACCTCTCTGATGAGAACAAATCCCCATTTTGTCCTCTCTTATCAAACATTGCAAGTCTCCTGTGTGGCACTGATCTGAATTACAATTTCATCTGAAGTTATCTGACCACAGTATATCTTCCCCTGCAGACGATACACTCCTATATATTATGGCCATGGCCATGTCTTGGCTATGCATTACATCTGCATAATGCCTGATATTCAGTGAATATTTTCAACCATTCCTGCACTTATTATAAAATAATGTACTGAACACTTGAGGGTGCAGATACCTATGGGCTAAGGGTATAAGGGTGAAGGAAAACACATACTTGACCCTTTTTCTGGGTGCTCTTGATAGAACTGAACAAACAAAAATCCTTGTCCTCAAAGCTTATTCTAGTGGGATGAGATCAACAAACATGAAGACATGAATATTAAATATCAATCTTAAAAAAAAAAAGTGAAGCCTTGTAGGACATTGTATGACTAGGGTTCTATTTTAAGTAGGGTGACTAAACAGGGGCCACTTGGAGAAGGTGACAATTGAGCAGAAACCTGAAAGAAATAAGGAAACAGGTCACAGCGAGGATCTGAGAATGGAAGCTCGCTGTTGGAGGGGAGACCAGGTGCACAGGCCTGCACCTCACAGCTGCCAAATCAATTACAGGAACCCCCATCCCGTTATATTTGAATTTCAGAAATAATTCTCAGTATAAGTATGTCCCAAATATTGCATGGGGCATAATTATGCTGAAGAAGTCATCATTGTTTATCTGAAATCCAAATGTAACGAGGCATTCTGTATTTGTACTTTCTTCATCCAGCAAGGCTAAGTTGAGTTCGTGAAATGGAACCTGTGCTACTAGGTCACTACAGTGGGATGGGTGAGAGGAGGGTGGAGACAAAACTGGAGGAAATGATAGTGAGCAGAACCCTCAGGGTCCTGAGGGCAGTTTTAAGGCGTTTAATTTTAGTCTTAAGTGGGAAGAAATGGATTGACATATTTTTTTTTTTGAGCTGGAGAGTGGCATGGTTTCATTAATGGTTATAAAAGAATTATTATAGCTGCTGAATGATATGCATAGTTATGATTAGTGACCTGGAGCGCTAAAGCTAAAGAAGTTGGTTAGGAAAAAAAAAATCCCGAAGGAGTAGCTAATTGAAGAGGATTTTTGAGAAAGAAGTTACCTGTTAGTAAGTAACGTGCTACAGGTTAACTTTACCCTAATAATCAAGTTATAAGCAAGATAACTTTGTAGCAGAGGTCATGGAGGGTTATTTATGCCCAAATATTGACAGAGATAAGGTTTAAAAAATGTTAAGAAAATAATCACAATACCACAGTAGGTTACATTTGTGAGGAAGGATTAGGTGCACGTTAGCGACGTATGGAGATTTCCTGTAAGCCAGCCCGGCTCTCCGCAAGACCCCACACTGGCGGTAGACGTTGTATTAGTTCATTAGGGTTACCATAACAAAGTACCAAAAAATTGGGTACAGAAATTTATTGTCACACGGCTCTGGAGCCTAGACGTCCAAGATCACGGTGCCATTTTGAGGCTAGTTAGCAAGAGTCGTTCATTTTGAGGGCTCTGACAGTGAATCTCTTCCGGGCCTCTCTCCAAGGTTCTGCGGTTTACTGGCAATCTTTGGTGTCCCTTGGCTTGTAGATACCTCACTCAGGCCTCTGCCTTCACTTTCACGCAGTGTTCTCTCGGCATGGGTGCCAGTGTCTAAATTCCCTGTTCATTAGGACACCAGTCATATTGGGTTAGGGACCCACCCAGCTCCAGTATGATGAAATCTTAACTAAATACAGCTGTTACAGCCCAACTCCCAAATAAGGTCACATCCAGAAGCACAGGGAGGCTACCCCTTAACATATGGATTTGGGGAGGGCACGTTTAACCCATGAAAGGAAAAATAACAGGTAAGACATTTTACACTTGGCTAATTATTTTTTATCTTCTAAGAGCACTCTGTAGTCCTTGTATTTCTATCACATCACTTTTTTTCTAATTCTATCCATGATTTTCATATGTTAAATTTCATATGAGGTTGTTGGGAAAGTCATGGCGTATTTTTCTATGTTTTTCACTGCAAAAATGTGTCATGACTTTCCCGACGACCCAATATCTCATATAAAATTCTAAGCCATCTATCCATCGCTTCCACGTGGTGGAAATTGTTTTTGAAGTTTACACATAAAACTGAGACAAAATGGGGAAATAACTTGGTTAGGTGTTTTCAGCTAATATAAGTGACACAGTCCTTATTTCAACCCTAAGTTGCCAGGGTACAAAATCCATTTGGATCACGAAGTGAACCTTTGAGGCAGAAAGAAGGGTAATTCAGGAAGCATAAAGCACATGATGTTTTTCATTGTGAGGATGTAAAAAATACAACAATTTGTCATGTCATAAGACAGTCTTTCAAAAATAGTACTATTATAATCTCAGTAATTTAACAACATTATATGTATTTGAAATTCTATATATCTTGCTCTCTTCCTTGTCTCATCATCAAACTCTTTATTCGGAATAGTTAAGTAGTATTTTTCCCTTGACTTCAGTTTTTGGGTTTTTTTTGGCAACCAATAATAGTTATCATTCAACTCATTTTCACTTTTCTTGTTTCAAGAGCGATGACCAATTTCTTTCACTGCTCCCTTAAAAATGTATACTTTATGTTCTATTCCAGCATCTCCGGAATTTAAGGGAACTGAAGCAGTCTGTCATATATTCACACCTAGTGACAGGCAATGAACTAGTTATCACCAATTCTTTCTGCTTTCTCAAGAAGACATAAAAAGGCGAGAAAAAAAAAAGGCTTATTTTCTGTTACCCTTTTCTGATGAGAGTGAATGCTCTTAGTGGTAAATCTGGAGTTGGGATCAAAGTTCAATTGGTTGTCATTGAACAACACCGTCGGTGTAATTGACAATAGAACATTTCCATAAATCTGGCAAGTAATAGAATCTCAGATGTAAAAAACAGGGAGAACTGCCTTTACAGAGCTGCTTCCAACGCAGCAAGGAAACTTCAGTAAGAAGCTCGGTTATTTGTCCTTTCTGGTTAGCGCAGCTTGGGAAAAAAAGACAAATTACATTATTTACTGGGAGAAGGTGGGGTGGATATTTTGGGCAGTTAACTAAGGAGACAAAATCGATTTTAGGAAAAGTGATTAATCTAGTGAGGACTGTTGTGTATCTTTTTAGGACATGGTTTCATGTAAATTTTCTATATGGATTTAAAAGTTATCTGAGCCCTATTTGTTTAATCTATATTCTATATAGATATGAGTGTTTATGAGATCCTATTTTATAATTTCTCATTTTAAAACTTTAAAAATGATGATTCTAGAATATTCTTAAATGAGGAGACTATATGTCAGTGAAAAGAAACTTCACACTTCAAAAGAAAATTCAGTCATTTTGGTGTTTTCAACTTCATACTTACAAATAAAAATGTCCTTACAGATAAAATGCATTCTAATATAACATAAATATTATAGTAAAATATAATAGAATTCTAGGAAAGAGAATTTATTATTGAAACTAAAAATAGTAATAAAAGAAGATGTATACATACATGGCAGTGAACCGTAATCATTTACACCTGTTCCGTTACATACCTTCTGCTTTAGTATTTGTCTTGGATATTTTGTTCTTCATGGAGTATAACTTCTAACTAATTGTTGGACTGTAATAACCTAAGATGGTTTTGGGGGAGACTGCCATTCTGTGCTTCTTTCTTCTGTCGTTTCCTCTAATTGTGTGTGAAATGCATATTCAGTAAACAGTATATATCCAGAATAATATTTGACTGAATCGGATAGATAACTGTTTGTCTCTTCTTGATCCTTTCCAGACTTAATGTAACTATACGTCCCTTTCAAGGACACTGTGCAAGGCATTTGCTAAAATACTGGTGTTCTTAGGATTTGAGTGGCCAGGGAGAAGCGATTAATTCTGGTTTCAGAGGGGGGAGAGAGATGGATGTGATATGCTGAATCTGCCAGCCTTTCGGCGAAGCAGCCATTGTGCCAAGTTGGCTGGATCTCCAGGAAACGAGCTTACATTGTAAATAAAACATGTGCCTGAAACAGAGGACGAGCAGCCCTGCTGCTGAGCATATTGGGCATAAAATGAACAATAGTTACACCTTTTATTGTTCACTGCATATTTCAAGCTATTTATTTTTGTTATTACTTGGTAATTTCTTCATTTTGCAGTAAACCGCTTAGGCAATGCAATTATAAAAACAACAACGAAACAAGACTACTCGTATGTTTAATGAACAAATCAAAGGCTGAATTTTCAGTTTGGAAAAAGGTTGATGATGAATGGGGTATCGTAGAAATTGTAGAGTTTTTGCACCATTTATTTGGAGGGGGAAGGTTGTGGCGACATCACGGATAACACTAAAGTCAGATGACTCAAATCTGCTAACAGTGCCTAACTGTTAAGTAGTTTTAATTTTTAGAATGCTCTCCAGAAGTGGCTGGTTTAACAGGAAAGGCTTTCAGGGAAGAGCATCTGCATGCACTGTCTGAAATTCTGCACATGAGATTTGTCTATTTATTTATTTATTTATCATTGATTTGCATCAGTGTGGATACATGGATGTGCATTTTATACATTCAGTTATTTATTTTGTTGCTCAAATTGTCCCCTCTTGGGCGATTGGGAACTCCGACTTGGCTCCTATGTCCTTGGGGCATACCCCATCAGGGTGGTTTCTTTGTTACTTATGTCTGTCTTTTGTTTGTTGATGTTGTCAGGCTCCCTGAATTCCTGTCCCTATGAGATGCTCCCGGATCATCTTCCGTGGTTCCTGCTGGAGTCCCAGAGTCAGCTACTTCTCCAAGGTACCTACCGTGTTTTGTTTTATGGGAGAATGCTTTCGAAAACTGGCTTTGGTACAACATGTGTGTGTTGCTGCTGAAGCGATGTTTCTTCTAGCGCTCTAAATGGACAGGGCAAGAAAAATATATGAACGTAAACTAACCATATATACACATATCTGTAAGTGTTTTATATGGAGCCATCCGTGTCTGTATTGAGCTAAACATAGTTCATACTGACCTCCCCAATTCTTCTATATCACCATGTAATCGCTGTAGCCCTTTCTCCTTGCTTATCTATCATTTCTCATCCCAAAGTAAGAAATTTGCCTTCCAATTGTATGTATATGTGTGTTTGTGCATGTGTGTGTGTGTGTGTGTGTGTATACACAAAGTAATCTCTCATTTTTATATCATTTTCTGCTTTTCTTAAATTAGTCAGGTCCTTTCTTTATCCTGTTGTGATTTGGCTCAGATATAAACATTTTGGGAACCTCTCTGACCTCCCAGGATCAATTAGCTTATTCTAAGTGTTTTCTTAGTTCTTTATCCTCGTAAGTGTCCTAGCACTAATTGTTCTAGCACTAATTACATTCTATCATAATTTCTCTTATAATTTCTCTCCACTGGACTGCACATTTCTGAAGAACAGTGACTCTTCATTATATTTCTGCATCCTAGCATGTGTTAAGCTCAAGTAAAAAGCTATTGGTTGAATGAATGATTGAATGAATGAAAACAAAACCAAGTATAATCTATTCCTTTCCTAGTACTTTTTTTTATATGGGGCATTTCTTACATGTATAGCTTTAGCATTGATGTTTCTGGCTAAAGAGTCAGATAAGATCACAAAAATAAAAGGTTCCACTAAGTGGAATTATTTTCTTTCTTTTCAGAATAAATGAGAGTATATATATATATATATATATATATATATATATATATATATAT
>NW_017731748.1:627878-665381 GCF_001890085.2 Hipposideros armiger
TATGTATAGAGAGAATATCTATATCTATATCAATGCAAGTATAGATATAAATATAGATGATGTAGATATAGATAAACTTTATAAAGATATAAGCAGAAATAACCTGATAGTGAGTATGGTTCAATTTTATAAGTACTATTCTGTCTGGGGAATTTTTGTATCTTAAATAATGGAAAATAGGAAAAATTGTCCTTACCTAAATGTTAGCCTGTTTATACTAAGCATATGGGCATATATTGGGTTGTCAGAAAAGTCATGATGTATTTTTTCTATGTTTTTCATTGCAAAAATGCATCATGACTTTTCCAACAATCCAATAGTACTCCATTCTTTACTGTTAGAATACCTTTATTGCAATAATACCGGTACTTTTAGGGTTAAAAGTAGAGGGACAAGGCTATTTGCATTTGTTTGGGTTGAAGAGGTGGAGTGTTGGGATGGTTGAAAGCAGGAGTTTGGAAAAATATCTGTGTGGCTTCCCTCCATCTTCCTTGGAACATTAGAAGCCTCAGGTACCTCTACAGATGCTGGAAGGCATCCCTATCCACATAGGGCATATTAGTGTCTCACCTACTGATGGTGTGGAATTAGAACAAGAGTATGCTTTAAAGTGAGACAGACATGGGACTAGCTCCATGAGATACTAGCTGGCATTCATCACAGGATCTAACTCAGAGGCTCCTGAGGATTAAATAGTATGACCTGTGATGGACCCAGCACACTGCCTACATTCTAACAGTTGCTCATTGTACTCACCCCTGGACAATTAAGTCTTAAGTGATCATCATGCATAAAGTGATTTAAAGTTGGGTTGGGTGTGTGGAATACTCAAACAGTGTTTGGTCATTTTTCTGTTTTCCAAAAATCACTTGAATCAGAATACCCTAAAAAGTACTTACTCGCATTTCCAAGGGCATCCCTGTAAAATCAATGGGGACATGGCGATGTACATTTGGAGGAACTCCCTCGGTCATTCCTGTGAACTTGAAGGAAACATTATTGAATTTTAGCTTTCAGTTTAATTTTGTCTGTTCTGAAAGGAAAATATACCCACGGCTTGCTGTATAATGAACATTCAAATACTGACAAATACTTATTGATTGTCTCCTATGTACTACTAGGCATGAGTCTAATTTTTTCTCCATTTTTTCTCATTTAATCCTTATGATTACATTTAGTGCCTACCATTATATTATGATAAAACTTTATATTGATTTCCCAATATAGTAGATAGAGTTGAGACTTGTTTTTGGCTGTGAGGGCAAGAGAATCTGACTGACACTTATTTTTTCCAAGTATATATCATGGTTGTGATAAAATTGAATAGTTATGTACGTGAATTTCTTTCAAACCACTGAAACCTATAATTATTGATATTCTGATACTGATATTAAGAAAAATAAAAGAAGAATGTCCTTTCATGAATTCCTCCTACAGATGGTGAATATGAGTGCTAATTTTAAATATTTTGCAGATTTATTTTTAAAGTTTTAGGTTAATGTTACCTGATGGTCTCTCTTCTTTGGGAAACAATTCCTTTATTCTGTAAAACAGAATACTGTATTTTTGCAGAATGTGTAATAGTATCTCAAAGCAGATCGTTTTCTCCCACTATGAAAAAAAAACTAAGCAAGTTTTCCTCATTCTACCACTTTCCAACTACACCTCGTAGTGTAAGTAATGTCTCTTAGCCTCTGGAATGGAAAGGACCTAGAATACACAGTTTATGCAAGCTAAACGTGTTCACACGCACCTCCCCTTGCCCATCTGGGAGCCTTTCCCGTCAGCCCTGAGGACTCAGCCACCTCCTGGGTGTGGACTTAGCCATTCAGGACCCTCTACACAAAGAAGCCGAGGGGTATCTAAAAATATGTATGTCAGAATAATACGCTCCTCTAATGAGCAGAATTCACATTTCCCGGGAACGTAATCCAGTTTCCTGATACAGACCGAAGCCCCATGTGGTTCGCTCTTTGGCAGCTGCTTTGAGCCTCGTATGTACCAACCGCACACATTCTTTAGTTCTTTCATTCCTAATTCTCTCTGCTTTAGCAGACTGTCCCCATCCAAATGGCCGATCCTTCCATCCTTTAGATAGCAGTCATAGTATCACCTTTTCAGAAAGATTTCCTGTCATCAACCAAACTAAAGAAGATTTTTCTCAGCTCCTCTCCTTCAGCTCTTTTTTATCCCAGCACTTGGCGTGATTTCTTATATATTTGTATTTTGTTTACCTCATTCCGTAAAGGCATTAATCATAGATGGTTTGCTTCTTGGTGAACTTAGATGGGGAAGTGGTTGATAGATAACCGCTTCTCAATAAATATTTGCCCCATAAATAAGTAAATGCTTTAATGAATAAAAGTCATTATGTCAAATAGGAAAATGCAGCACACTTCTATGAAGATATTCATATGTATTAGTTGCATCATGAGAATTTATGTGTTTTATTCTTCTCTCTTCTTTCTAAATGACTTTATCCACTCATTTATTTCAGAGACAAAAAGTAAAATCCAATCACTTGTATTTTTATGTTGGCTGAAGTGTTATATTTATAAGACGAGTTTCTTGCAGTGTTTGATTGCAAATACTACATAGCTAATTTTCCTGTACACTTTCAAAGATTGTATTTGAATCCACTTATTTACAAAATGAATACGTGAATTGCAGTAGTATTTGAATGGGAAAGCTATAGAGTGTCTATTAATTGGAATTCCAATAACGAGTAAATTTTTTATTGTCTACTTAGAGCATTAGCTGCTATATACACAGTAGTAGTTTCCTTTTGATCTAAAAAAATATATCAGATTGCAAAATCTGCATTACCAGAGTAACCCCCAAATATAACTTTTTCTTAACTTTTGTCATGTCACAGTGTGATGAGATGAAAAAACACAGTGACCCTTTCACATCCGTTACACATTTAATTGGCATTTAAATGTGTTTAAAATACATTTCAAATACATTAAAATACATTACAACAAATGTGACTGCAAGAACCTATTTATGTTTTTATGTTTTATTCTTCTTATTTGTAGTTAAATCTTCAAGAAAAGCAAGTCAGTGGAAAAGAATGCAAAATGTGTCATTACTGTAATTCTTTAAAGAAAACATCCTAACATTATAACCAAATTATAACCAAAAGTTAATTGGCATTGCCTGTTTTTTTTGTTTGTTTGTTTTTTTTTAATCCTTTCCAGAGTTAACTGGGGGAATTCTTGTACTTCTATGCCAGCTATGTGTTAGTAGCTCTTTTTCTTCTTTTGTTATCCAGAAGTCTTAGTTAGACTCTTTATTTTTAACTGCAAGTTCCATGATTCTAAGCAGCACTCTGAGTACCAGTTAGGATCAATTTATCTCTGGAGATTCTACTTTAGCTCATACATGCAATTAAAGTAGAATAGGCTTGTATGTTTATCTTTAGGAGAGGTAGAATGATGTTCTAGAAGAGGTGGAAAAGAATTAGAGAATATATTTTAACTGGTAATTGCAAAACAATACTGAAAATTTTGCCTTTTTGCCATCAGGAATCCATAAAGAATTATAGACTCACAAAGAAAACTCATTTCTTCTAATCCTCCCCTTATTTATATCTGAAAATTGACACCAACACTACATGGAGGTGACACCCTAGAATATAGTCATAGGAACATTTTATTTACATCAGGAAGGTAAGACAGCTCTAAATGAACATAGCATGTGAGCTGCAACTCTCAATCTGACCCCATGGAACCTAATCAATTTTATCATCTTCTGTTTTTTCATGAGACACATGAATTAAAGAGCGTTGCATATGCATCTAGGATGATGCTAACCATGTACCTTCCTTGGGATGACTGAGACAAAAACCACACACATTCTTTTCCTTAGGATTTGATTTTCATCACAAAGGGTCGTAATAAATCAAAATCTTAGGCTCCAGGTCTACTAAATCAGAATCTGGATTTTAATAAGATCACCAGAGGATTTATATGTACACACAATTTTGAGAAGCCCTGATGATTTCATTAAAACATTCAATTTTTTTCCATTAAAACTTTTTTATTAAAATTTTACCCCATAATTTAGATTCTGTGGTACAGAAATTACAAAAAAAAATAGGTACAGCAGGAATGCCTTTTCTCAGTTCCACGACATCTGACTACATCCCCGGAGGACTTGATACCTGGAGCAAAATCTTTGGAAGATGTGTTTAATTACATGTCTGGCAGTTGATAGTAGCTATCAGTTGAGAAAGTTTTATTTTAAACTTACCATGCCCTAGTTCCTATATAGTTAACAGTTAATTCTTTAGCTGATCTTTCTCCTCTCAGATTTATCATCAGATTTGATCTCTTCTCAAATTTTTCTCATTGAGAGGAGGCCAATCTTTTTCATTTTCTCTATGGAGATATTTTTTATCTAGATCACCAAGTTCCTTAGATATATGTATTTCCTATTTTCCACATTGCTACAGGTTATCTTTGCCAACCTCTCATCTGTTACAAAACAAGGAATAATCCAAGAGGCATATTGGTCTTTGTGCAGATGCAGATTTATTACATACAGGATGGTATGCAGAAAAAATGGGTTTGAGTTACAGTATAAACAGTTTATATTGAATCTCATGGATGTTTCCCTAGATATGGGGAAACTTAAACATTAGAAAGAATGGTCTGGGGGAGGGGGGATCATGGCCGTGATTGTTAATGTTAGGTTGTGGGAAAAGTCATACGTATTTTTTTTTAATGTTTTTCATTGCAAAAATGCATCATGACTTTTCCGACAACCCAATATTATGTGTCCACTGGACTGAGACACGGGATGTCCAGCTATCTAGTTACACATTTGTTCTGCGTGTGTCCTTGAAGGTGTTTCTGGGAGAGATGAGCATTTGAATAGTTGGACTAGACCAGGCTGGCCCATGGTCCTCCCCCAAGCGGGTAGGCATCATCAGATCCATCGAGGGCTTGAATCAAGCAGGAAGGCAGAGGAAGGAAGGATCTCTTATCTGCCTGACCATGGAGCTGGGGCATCAGTCTCTGTCCTCGGACGTGGACTTACACAAGGGCTCCCCTGGTTCTCAGGTCCTGGGGCTCGAATGAACTGCGCTACTGGCTCTCTAGAATGTAGGACAGAAACGTTGCATTACTTAAGTAGCTTTAGTTTCTGGAAGCTTAAATGTTTTGTTTTGACAAACAATTTGGGTAATATGGCACAAAATTTGAAGATTAGAGATTATGAGGACTTCATTTGTTCTATCTTTATACTCTGAGCTACAGCTAACCCTAACTTAAACATTGCACGAATTCTTCTTAAAATTCTTAATAGCTTCCCTTGCAACATTTAAAATCTACTACCGAACTGCTTTCTCTCTGAGCATAATTGAAATTTATACCTTTGGCTTACTTTCACCAGAAACTCAGCAGCTGCTGTATTTGTTTTGTTCTTTTGTAACTGCCAGTTAGATAAGAATTCTTTTTTTAAGAGGAAAGTTTGTTCCGAGTACAGCTTTCATGTTTTATCTTCCAATTCTGTATAAAAGAGTTTAGACTGTAATAGCTTTGCAGATAAATGATATATTATTTGTAATCATTGACTGACAGGCTATTTATATAACATTGTATTATAAAAGGTAGAATAATTGGAATATTTCTTAATCCTCCCTCAATAGTAATATATTGCTATATGTTGTACAATCCTTTAAACATAAATAAGCACAAAACACTCAACATTTATTGGGAGGGGCTGTTTCTGATACATAATGTTATTCACATTAAGGTCTAGGCAAATGCTGATGAATCAAGGATTAGTTCATTCCTGATAGGTAAAATTTATGGTATATGTATTTATGAAAATAATTGATTTTTAATCTTTTTGAATACATACAAATATATCTTTTTTATGGGGCGACGATCAACTTCCCAAGTGAAACTCAATTGAAAATGTAAGAAATTGACTAGTTCTAATAGAAATGCCAAAGAGGACAAGAATTTGATATATGATGCTATGATTCCTCATAAAACTTTCAATTTAAATCTTTGTTCTCAATTCACATCATCACACGGTTCAATTAGAATGATTCCCACATGTAAACAAAAGAGTTAACTTAGGTGTTGCTTAAATGAAAAGCAGTGTTTCATATAATAAGCCACCCGCAAGAAAAAGAACCTCCCAGCAATATGTGTGGGCTCTGGTTCTGCATTTCTGTAGATTTGAGCTGCTCTTTACACATATTTATTTTCAGGGAGGTGGGAAGATGGCACGACATTTCCAGGGATTATAACAGGACACTGTTATGTGCAGACGCAGAAATGCAAAACTGCTGGTATTTGTTTTTAAGAACAAGGAAGACACGTGTCACAAAAGGCTCTCAGCTGACTCACCTTCACATGGTACTGAGATACGAGCATGTGCCATTTGCTGTCATGCCTGGACTCTCAAGGTCACATTCAGGTTTTGCTTTATTTAGCCTTGCTTCAAAGACTTCTGTAGTGAAAAAATGTAAGAAGACTTAAATGATGCCTTTTTGCATCATAGTTAAATGCATGCACCTAAGTGTGATGTTAGCTGTTGGAGAGAAAGAAGGGAAAGGTAAGAGAAAGGAGAGACTGTAGGTGACAGGGCAAGGGACAGCATTCGTCTGGACTGACGATTGATAAGCTGCTCTGTTGCTCCATTAAGAAGTGAAACTTCCAGAGGGCAGAGGCGTGTGATTTAAATGAGGAAACTGGGTCAGAGGCACAAGATCTCTCAGCTTGAGCAAAGCTGTTCATGGCACATAGGGAGCACGGAGGCAGCGGAGCACCCCGCTCAGAAAATGATCTTGGCTTTGGCAATGAGCCTTCCATTTTCACCTTTGAACTGAGTCAGCAGTCAGCTTCATCTCGAAGGCTTATGAATGACGTCATCAACATTTCTTCATCTTGCATAGCCTTCGATTACTTGTAAAGGAAATGATCCCTTCAGTGCCAGGAGGCACAAATCTAAATTGCGATGCATTCCTATAATACTATTTTTGTAAAGAAACCCACACTGCCTTTTCTGTATTCAGGATGGATAGTCAGTGATAAGGCATTCATTTCTATCTTGACCATTGAAATATGTCCATGCTGGTACTGGTGACACAAAACATGCCTTTATTCTTGGGACTTGCGTGCGTGTTGGGAGTGAGGTCTGAGGAGACAGAAATGAACAAAAAATAAAGACGTGGCAGGTAGTACATAGGAGCTATGAGGAAAAATAAAGGATGTGAGAAGAGGGAGGTAGCCGCAGTGAGGGCTGGTTAATGAAACGTGAGCTGGGAAATCACTTTGGGAAGGAGACGGTTCATGAGGAGTCTGACGGGAGGAGAGACGGACATCGAGGGCCGAGTGTTTCAGGCACAGGCAGCAGCGAGTTCACAGGTCCTCGGGGGAGCTGATGGGAGGTGGACTTCGCCATGCCACTGGCAGACTCCTTCAATCCAAACAGCAACGATGCTCATGTTGAAGGATCAAAACCAAGCTTCAAAAAACATGTTTGCTTTTGGTACCATTTTTGGTGACATTTTCTAAGTTGTTAAACCCAACATAAACAAATAGTGTGAGTGTGTGTGTGTGTGTGTGTGTGTGTGTGTGTGTGAGAGAGAGAGAGAGAGAGAGAGAGAGAGAGAGAGAGAGAGAGAGATCATTAAGGTATTTTATGTGCAGAATATGTATTTTATGCCTGTAAACTGCCTGAAACTCTTCTAGGTACTGGAATATTATAATAATCACATTACATGTAGGAAACGTTTTATGTACCTGTATCATTGTTGACTTTTGTAAGCAACCAACAGAAACGCACTCCAGGTAATTTAAGCAAAGCATACATCTGTTGGACAGATTCACAGAGGCCCAAACAAAGAAACAGCTGCCAGCCCACAGAGTCTGACTGACTTACCATGGGGTCCTGCCGAAATCTCCTTGCTTGGGAGAAAAGAACACTCAGGAAGACTGCAACGAGAAACAGAATGCTTTGCCAAAAGGAATGGAGGAATACCCCTTTCTGAAAAAGAAAAGTAAATGCCAAGGGCCCCAACATGAAAATGTTCATTATTAGTCTCTTCATGTATTGATAATAGTATTGTATCATAATATAATTCAGTATAATATATTTTACATATAGATGACCTTTTGATAGAGGTAAAATATATTAATATAAAAATGCTCTTTCATCATCACTTCAGGAATACTTGAAAGTCCCCAGGGACATCTGTATAGACGAAATGGATTCAAGTAAAGGGTCTTGGTGAATAAATAGAACAGCAGAGGGGACAGTGAGCATTGTGGTTGGAATAGTACAGAGCTACGATTTAATTGCAGACCAACCAATTCCTAGGTTTGTGACTTCGGACGATTTAATTAGTCCCTTTTGCCTCATTTTTCTCATCTAGAAAGGAAAGGGTGATATTGGCATGCTATAAATATATAATGAGGTGAATTAAGGTTTGATATGCATTTCATGGTCAGATACTTGATTTACATGATACAGTGAGGCTTTACTATTTTTAACATGAAAGGTATATCTATGTAGCTATATGTAATAAAGATTAATAAATGATATAATTGCTCTCTTTAAATTAGGGATGGGCTACTTGGGGTGCCCTCCATCTGTCTTTCCTTTCATCTTTTCAATAGCACTGTGGTACATTTGTGGAACATTCAGTTTCAAAGAAACACACTTTAAAAATCATAGACTCCATCCTTTGTTAATTTACAAATGAGGTAACCAGGCTAGAACACAGCTGTATACCTTGGTCCTATTCAAATAGCTAGTTAGTGGTAAAACTTAAATAAAGCCTGCTTCGTATTACACAAATTCTGTCCTTCATATATTCCATGTTTCATCTTTGTCTTTATAAGATAGAAATCTGAAAGCAGCATTATACAGCATCATATTGAAAAGGCTGGGCTTAGGTTTTAATAAATCTGTTCCCTTAGAGAATGATTTGAACTATACAGAACTTAGTTTCTTTTATAATTGCTTTTACTGTTTAAATCACTATTTGATGATGGGCACAAAGAACATTGGTGGGTTTCCTAAGCACTGAAAGGAATCTCTTACCTAGATTATGTCTCAGTGGTCATTCCATTCTTTGGGTTTTGATCAAAAGCACAATTTTACCTTTGAGTTTTTGAAAAGGAGCTTGTTGAATTTGAAAATCTTTTTCTAAGGGCAGAGAGAAAAGTCTAAGGTCAGAGAAATTTTTATATCCCCACGATATCCTGAGCATTAAAACAATAATTACAGAAATGCCTTTACATGGTAAATGTCCATAAGTAATGTGATAAATTATGGATGAATGAGGTGCAGTAGTCTTTTAAATTATTTTTAATTGTATCTTAAATTTGGGACACTGAGAGAAATTCTTCAAATGTCCAAAATCCTTCTCTTCCTGTATGTGTGCGTGTGTGTGTACACATGTGTGACATAGCATAATATACTTGATACCCCCTGAAACCACATATTGTGCTGCACTCAGAGTTTGCATCAGATGTAAAATGCCTACAAAACCTAAATTGCTGGCAAGTGTTTTATTCAGTTGACCTGATTTTGAACCAGGTAGTGAGGGGTGGGGCAATAAAGCAAGTAGGTATACCCATTGCCATTAATTTTGTAACTTAAAGGAATACTATGATTAAACCTAACAAGGCATAAAATTTACTTTACAAAATACTACAAATGTACTATGTAGCACTTGGCAATGGTCACAAACATGCAAACGGATATATATTTATATCTACGGAAGTAAGACTACATTTTGGTTGGCTTGGAGTCACATGATGATGGTTAGCTGTTCCCTGCATGCAAGTTTAATTGTGAAATGCTAGGCCATCGGAGGAAGGTTTTCATAATCTTCCTGCTGACTGATGGTCTTTAAATGTCTGATAAGCTTAGGACTTGAACACATTTCTGGTTCCTGATATATTTTACTTATTTCATTTTTAGTGGGGAAATAGAATCCAGCCTATGATTGTTTGAGCTTGACTTTGAAGAGTGCTTGTAGCAGTTAAATGTACAATTTCTTCATGGGATATCAACAATGAGTTACATTTGAACAGATAGTGTACGTTTTTAAAGAGCAATTAAAATTATGTGGCAGGTGATTACGCCTCAGTGCTCGGGTGGCTGATATAAATGCGACAGTACAATACTTCAGATTCAGAAAAAAACAACAGAACAAATGTGTATGGATGCCCAATTACACTTGTAAAGTATGTGTAGGAAGTCCGTGCCATTGCATTTCATTTCACCCCAACCACAATTTTTAACTCACTTTGGAACCTGAATCAGAATTTCTTACTATATAAATCTGTCTTGAAGTGGTAATCACTGTACTCATTGTTTTACCTCAGAATTTCCAGCCTACCAATACTTGGTAAATGTAGGGAAGTTATAGTGACTGACAAAATATAATACTTTTGCAAATTTTGAGAAAGAATAACAGACCAAGGAAATAATGCACAAGCATTAGGTATACTGTCTTAACCTTAATGTATGTAATTAGCATTTTTGCTTCATTTTATGTAAAATATACACTCAGAAGTTGATGAGATCATATCCTCTCCAGCTTTCAGTTTAGTAGACTTGAACGACATGTATTGCTTTTTTTTTCCTGATGAAGCTATCTGATTCCCCAGTTACTGTCTATAAATTGTTCAGCTGCTCTCTTTTGGGTTGGCCCCTCCAATCAAAGAGTTATTTCTTTCCACCTAATTACATTGTAAATGATTTGCTTTTATGGTTTCAGTGTTTGGGAAATATATATTAAAAAGGTTTTACTGTAATCAATATTAGAAAACAATGTCCCTTCTTCAACATTGCTGGTCAACTAAGTACCAACCAGATGAGTGGCTTTATTTTACTTAAAATTACTTGGTGATTCTAGGACTTTTGGTTTTATTTTTTTCCTTTTATTCCTGGAATAGAATTTTTGAATTACCTGCTAGCTAAAAAACAAGGTGCTAGCATGTCTTATGCTGCCAGCTATGATTGTATCTTTGTACTGGTTTCTCTCCTGGAAGACAAATTTTTCCTTATGTGTTACAGTGTATGTTTCGCTATTCTCATTTTTTAAAGGAGGTAAAGCATTTTTTTTCTTATCACATCCACAGAAACTATTGCATTATCAATGCAGAATGATAGAGAATAGATTTAATTCCCTGATCTTCACCCCATTGAGAAACAAAGAAGACTTCATTTATTAGAGGAAGTTTCAAATGTGAATTTACCAATAGATTTTGAAGAGATATGACACTTGTTTTTTGCCTTTTTTTTCCTCAGTATTTTGTGAAAACAACATTCCTAGCCTCCCATATATTTTATTCTTGTGTTGCATTTGTAGGTAAAGCATCCCACACAAATGACAATGATCACAGCTCACTGAGCTGTAATGTGCTCAAGTTTAATTAAATAAAACTAAGTTTTCCCCCATTTTTATATATGTCACTGTTTCATCAAGTAGCTCAGTGGCTGGGGCACACATTTTTTAAACTTCAGATGCGAACTGGAATTGGAAATTTACACATTCAATTCTAGGGTTAGTTGTGGCATGGGACAAACTTCTCTTACATCAGAAATGTGTTCTTATCGTTACTGTTAATGGTAAGCATTGCTTAGGAAGTGTGTGGAACTTAATGTAAAGTGAAAAGTAAAATAACCCTATAAATACGGAGATAGAATTATCCCAAAGTCATTTCATTTTTAAGCATTTCTAACTTGATAAGCATCACTCTAATGCTCCCATTGGGTTGGATATCTCATATAAAGGAGAAACAAGTGATTACATATACACTTACATAAAGTCCTCTAGGTAAAGAATCCCAGGGGACCCAAAACAGTCCACATAGAAATGCTATTTTCAGAAGTCCTAAATATCTGTTCCATTATTTGATCCATTTAAGCACTGAAAAGTATTTCCATATCAATCCTCTACTTATCTTTTTGTGACATGACACACATTATACTTACCTTGCTAGAGGCTCCTTGAGGACATAGAATGTTTCTGGAACCCATTTTAGTGATGGGGTCATGATAGGCCGGGAATATATATTTGGATTCTATTTATAACATATGTATGAGATGACTAATGGAAATAAATGTATAAAAGTTCCATATTTTATTCTTAATTCATATATAGAGTTTATGTCTTAATGCCCTTGGCAGTGCAGTGTTACTATACAGAAAAGTAGCATTTTCATTTTCATCAAATTATTGAAATTTACAGTGCATTGATTTTCACTCGTACTGCATGTACTTGGGCTTTTTTCTTCAAGTTTGATCAAGTCCTAATTAATCATTTTAATGGCAGAATACTCAGTTTTTAAAGATGCTTAATACATGTTCGTTTAATGTGTTGGAGCTGTAATGGGCTTCTTGGATTATAGGCCGTTGGCGATACCACCTTCGTCCCATTTCTTCCGTATTTTGTCTCTACTTGGTTCCTCCTCAGCTTCCTCTGTGAAGCCTTTTCTGATCACCTGAATTAGAAATAATCCATTACTCCCTGGAAATTGTATGGCAATTACTGATTATCTGCTCATCTCCCAAATGCCATGGAGTCCTAATTTTACCCATATCGTCTAAATATGCAGGCATAAAAAATATCTATTAGGCTTTGAAGTTTAATTTGTATCATAAGAAGAAAAGGTCAGGTCAATTTTATATATCTCTCTGAATAAATTATGCAAATATGAAGTTATTGCTGAACATAATTTGAGAATAATTAAAGAGTTCTAATTTTATTGGTGAATTTTAAGGCTTAGGCGGTTGAAGTCACTCACCCAACTTTTCATAGCTAAAGTATTGAGCAAGTTCCCCAATACCTCAGATACCAATAGTGATGTTATGTTGCCAATCCTATGAATATTGGCTAAAATGTCCAAATCGTAAATTGCAGTAGTCCTTCCTAACCCCTCTTCTGAAAAATGTTTGTGATTTGAATAGTGATGCCATTTGTGTGTGTAGTAGATGGAAAATAGCCACCCAATGATATGGCCACATCTGGGCCCCGTACCTATGAGTATTACCGCATATGATTAGAGAGTGAACATTACCTTCTAGAGCGAAAGCTGTGACTGAGCTAAAGATTTTGAGAGATGGTGCTTACCTTGTATTATCCACATAAGCTCTAAATCTACTAGGGAGTGTCCTGGTAAGAGTGAGGCACAGGTGGTGTTGAGAAAATAGGAGAAAGCAATGCAGCCATACATGCAGGAATGAAGTGATGTGGTCACAAGTCAAAGAATGCTGCCAGCCCTCCACAACAGGAAGGGAGGCGTTCTGCCTGCGTGCCTCCCATGGGAGTGCAGCCCTGCCAGCACTTTGGTTGGAGACTTCTCCAGAACCATGAGAGAATGAAGTTCTAATTTTTAAGGCCACCTTGTTTGTGGTAATTTGTTACAGCAGCCATAGGGAACTAATAGAATATAGAAACCCAAACATCACATTGATGGCGTGGATCAATACAGCACTTCAAGGCAAACTTTGCCTGATAGAAAAATTAAATGTTTTTCTAAATGTGTTTTTATACAGTAGCAGATATAGATTGAACGATTAACATGTGCCAGGTAATATTGTGAGCACTGATAATATATTATTTCACTTGTTCCTGGCAAAAGGTCTTGCGGTACATTCTGCTCAATGCAATTGAATGAACCAAAGCAGAGAAGTTTCACAGCATCGTATAACTAGTACTTTTTAAATAACTGCTATGTGCATTCATGTACAAATCTTTATGTAAACATATATTTTCATTATACCTCAGTAGATATACAGGAGTGGAATTTCTGGCACATATGATAAGTGAGTATGCTGAACATTACAAGTAGCTTCCATCATGTTTTCTAAAGAGGTGGCACCATTCTAACCAGCACTGAATGGAATTTCTGGTTGACCCAGATCTGCACCCACACTTGGCAATGCCAGTGGTTGGGATTTGGGCTATTTTAGTGCTTGTGAGATGGTACCTGATTGTGGTTTATTGACAGATCGTATTGAGCATTTATTCTTGTGCGTATTTGCTGTTCATGTACCTTTTATGATGTCTTTTCTAATCGCTTGCCTATTTAACTTCTGCCTGGTTTGAATATTCCTTTGTAAGAGCTCTTTATAAAATTATGAATGCAAGTCATTTGTATGTTGTAAATATTTTCTCACAGACTGCATTTTTGTCTTTTAATTTTCTTGAAAGCTTTTGAATAGTGTTGTCTGTTTTGAAGTAGTCCAGTTTATCATTATCTGAATTCATACTTAGTGCTTTCTGAGTCCTCACTACAAAATAATAGCCCAACTCTAGGCTCATGGCAGTGTTCTGACATGTTTAAGGTTAGGTATATTAAGTGCACTTTTGACTTGCAGTATTTTCAAGTTATGATGGGTCTATCAGCCATAACTCCATTGTAAGTTGAGGAGCATCTGGTGAGAATGGGTTCAGTATTTTCTTTTTTCCTTTCAGATACATAATTGAATTGGAATCAATTGTTAAAAGATTATCATTCCCATCTTGAATTACTTGGGTGCATCTTTTCAGAATCAATTGACAATATATGTACAGGTTAATTTTTGGGCTCTGTATTGTAGTCTGTTGATTTACATGTCTAACTTTATATCCAAACCATATTATAACTTTATACCCAAACCATATTATATTACATTCTTTAGTTTTATATTGTTATAACATCCAGTAGCATATATTCTTGAACTTTGTTTTTGTTTTTAAATAAATTGTTTGGGTTATGTTGGGTTCTATGCATTTCCATTTAATTGTAGAATTAGTTTCTCAGTTTTTACAAAACAAAAGAAAACAATGCAAAATCACCTACTGGCATTATCAGAATACTTTTAAGTCTATAGATCAGTTTAGGGACCATGACATCTCTATATTGATTCTTCTAATTAGTGATTTACAGAGGGTGCCCAAAATGTATACACATTACAGGAAAGGGAAAAAACAGTATTAAATTGTAATACTCAGTATATACCAATAACAAATGGTGAGTCCAAGTCATGTGTATACATTTTTTTGGCATCCCCGGTGTGTGTGTGTATATATATATATATAATTTATGTTATAAATTATATATATATATAATTGTGTGTATATTATAAACATAATTATATATAATTGTGTGTATATTATATATAAATTATATATATAATTTACCATTTTAACTATCTTCAAGTGTATAATTTAGTTGTGCAACCATCACCACTATCCATTTCCAAAACATTTTCATCATCCCAAACTGAAACTCTGCACCCAGTAACAACAGCTCCCCATTTCCTCCTCTTCTCTGTCCCTGGGAGCCAGCATTCTCCTTTCTATCTCTGTGTATCTTCTAGGTAACGCATATAAGTGGAATCATACACGATTTGAGTATTTCTCCTTCTATGTCTATATTATTTCACTTAGCATAATGCCACCAGGATTCATCCCCGTCATAGTATGTATCAGAATTTCCTTTTATTTAAGGCTGAATAATACTCCATTGTATGCATATTTCAACTTTCCTTTATTCATTCATCTGTCAGTGGGCATTTGAGTTGCTTTCACCTTTTGATGATTGTGAATAATGCCATGAACATTGGCTTAAAAATGTGTGATCTGGCCCTGCCTTTTAATCCTTTTGTGTGTATACCTAGAAGTAGAGTTGCTGTGTCATCTGGTTATTCCGTTTAATATTTTGTGGATCTGCCATCTTGTTTTCCACAGCAGCAGCACCATTATACATTCCCACCAGCAATGCACAAGGGTTCCCATTTCCATAGATGTTTCCACACAACACTGTTTATTTTATTCTTTGATAATAAGCATTCTAATGGGTGTGAAGTGGTACCTCATTGTGGCTTTGATTTGCATTTCACTGATTATTATGATGGTGACATCTTTTATTTGCTTATTGGCCATTTGCATATCTCCTTAAAGAATGTCTGTATCCTTTTCTCATTTTTAAATTGGGTTAATTTCCTTTTTTTTGTTCAGTTGTATGAGTTCTTTTTAAACATATTTTAGATAATCCTTATCAAATTTGTGTACATTTTCTGCCATTCTGTGGATTGACATTTCATTCTTTTGATAGTACGCTCAGAGTTTTTAAATTCATATTGTAAATGGTATTTTTAAATTTTTCTTTTCAAAATATGTGTGCACAGTCTTGTGATTTCTTTTGTCCCCTGCCTATAAACAACTGCCTCAAATGTGTTGTTCAGATTTGTAGTTTTTTAGAATGGGGGGGAATCATCCTCTATCTTTATTCCTTATGACCAGAGGTGAAAGTTCAGAGGTATGGCATGGGCTTTAAACTAAAATCATTATCTTTCTTTCTGTCCTACTCTACAGTACATCTAAATTTTGAACGTGGGCCCAAATGTTCATTGCTGTCTATCTATACGTTACTCTCACCCCAAACGCATCTAAGGCAAGGGAAGAGCCTTGGCCTCTCCCATGGGTTTATGGTGATTTAATTGGTTAAGGAAAGCCCCACTGCTTTTCACATTTCAAATTGCATCTCTATCCGGAGGCCTGGAAGCAGAAGTAGATGGCCTTGAAGATAATGAACTTCAAGTTCACAGCCCCTCCCTTCAACAGACTCCTTTGATTGCTTGGAGTTACTGTTAGTTGTAGACTGTTCTAGAGAGGAAATGAAGACAGATTGCCAGCAAGAAGCATTTCTATGTAAGCAGTTCTGGTAAATTGCCTAAAGCAATTTCATAAGAAATGGATCTTGAGCTCAATGCTTCAGTAATTATTTATGATCTCTTTACTTATTCCAAATAAATATTTACTTTCCTACCTAATTTTGTATTTGCAATTTTTTTTCCTTAAAAAAGGCCCCGTATCTTTTATAAGCTTCAGTCTCCTCAAAAATCATGATTTGCCTCTGCGTAGAGCACTTTCAACCCTGGAGTGATAGCCAATTGTGAAATCTGGTATGATGAGAAGTATGCTTTTCTTTATTGAATGTGAGAGGAGGATAATTCAGATAAGGGAGGTAAGATAGAAGACTCGACGTGAGGTCTCAACAAGAGGCATTCTCCCAGATGGCATCCATTTAGTAGTTATACAATTTGAGTATGTGAAGGATAGCTGATTTTGAACAGCCTGGCCTGTGTACTGTTGCAAAATCCTCAGGTAGCTCCAGTGTGTGTGGACCCCAGTTTGAGGGCCGCTTCCTTGGGAACCTCATTTGGTGATTAACAGTCCCTGTAATGTGGTTATTTGAATGGTTTCATCATTAACTTCTGTGATACACACCTGGATACAGTCCAGATATTGTTTTCATTTGGTCATAGAGTCTGATCATGTCCATCAATTCTGAATACTTTTTCATGGGTTTTTAAAAATTTTACCCTCCTTTTTTATTTTTCGCAGATACCTATTGTTTTGCCTTTTTATATCTGTCTATACCTGTTTATATCTCGTTTATATCTCAATGAAAAATACCTAGCATGATGTAGATGGTGGACCCCTCAGCACAGAGTGACGATAACTGGGGTTTGTTATAAGCATGCATCCATTACTAAATGACTTAAAACAAATGGATTTCTATTTCTTCACTTGAAACTTATCTGTATTACTTTGAGATCACCACATTCACTCATTTTTATGTGCATTATTGTTTATTTACTATTTGCTGAACACTGTATGAAGGGGTCAATATATTAAGAAAAAAAGCTATTTCTTGTCATTGTTTTCTTTTTTTCTTTTTACTTTTTTAGTATATTTCTCTGGATAGTACATACATTTGACTTAAAAATATGCATAATACAAAATAATTCAATAATATCTATAATAACTGCAAAGTCTATGCAGTTGCTTGCCCCACCCTTTTTTTACCGTCAATTCTTATTCTAAAGACACTATGACTTTCAACTTGTTGCAGGGAACCCAGACAGAGAGACAGGACACCAAGGCGTAGGAAGCAACTGTTATTAATACCGGCACTGGCTCAGCGGATTCACATCCAGAGGCTGAGCCCCGACCTGGGTGGGACTCGGGACTATATACCCTGAAGTTTCCAGGTTGGCAACTAAGATTTATTATTAGAACATGTGGTCATTGTGCCAGTTCCTGACTGGCTCCTGTGTGAGGTAGGAATTTGGAAATATTAAATGCAGAGTCTTGATGACCGTACAGTCCAGGAATGTCTTTGTCTGAAGCCCACGCAAAATCCTTAGTGACCACATGGTCTGGGAAGGCCTTTGTCTAGGGCCCACTGCCACAAACTCTCTTATGTTTGTATACACTACTAATTCTTGAGTATTGAACTTTAGATATTTTCTCACCAACTGCTCTGTGACACAAATTAACTTTCATCTTATGCTTTTCCCCCATTGCATACACATTGGTCTTAGCCACTCTGCCAAATCAGTTAAACTAATTTATTTGCATTTCTTCTTCCAAAACTTTTTACTCATACTTATTTGTAGTCATCTACTCCCCCTTAATTTTGATTCTGTAATTTTATATCTTTCTCCATTATTTTTACTCCCATTTTATTTCTGTTTCAGTAGAATATTGATATACTATTTATGTTTACCACATGCTTTTTTTTTTTTTTTTTTTTTAGCTGAGCCATCCTGCTACCTGTTGGCAGCTCAGCGGCTGCTCAGCTCGGGCTGGACTCGAACTGCTGTTGCTCAGAGCTCAAACTCTTGAGTGAGCTCTTAACCAACTGAGCCACTTGGCCAGCCCTACCACATGCTTTTTAATCAAGTACTTTTTAATTACAGAGAGCCACTCAGTTCATTCTGTTGTATGCATTTAAAAGCATCAAGTGCAGACGCTGACATGAAAAGACGTTTGATAAATGCAAGTCCCCCATTTTCCTTCCTTCCTGGTCTCACTCCAGATGTAAGCACTTTCTTAGGTTGGATGAAGCATCTAGTAATGGCTACCACATTTGCATACGGGCTCCTTTCCTAACATGAGCAACTCAGAGAGTTAACATAAAATACAGACCATTTTCTCCGGATTTAGGTGATTACAGAAAAAATAGTATACACACTTGATTTGCACTTTGTTTTCTATCATCTCTAATAGAACCCTTGTGTTAGTTCAGATAAATGCTTTCAAATATAGGATCATTTTCGGAGTGAAATCATAATACCTTAAACATTTTTCTAACCACATGGCTTTTGTGCAGGACATAAATGCATAACGTTTCTATAATAGGATGATAACATGTCAGTGCAAGCCTAATGTATGGACATTTTGTATTTTCTGAAGCGCTTCATAAATATGATGGCTCTGAAGAGCACGTAAAAGCTCACAGAGCTTTTATAATTCTACATTCCAGTACTGTATGTTTATTTCCTTCGGAATAATGAGGAATTTATTTTTATAAATGTATAATACATAAAAAGCATTAAGATTCCATCCCCAAGTTTCCACACAGATACGAATTGCTATGCATTTTGTTTCTCCATTTGTTCAAAGAGCAACCCAATTAAAATTATTTATTACAGTATCTCAGAAATAATAAAACTAATGTGATCCATCAAGTAGCAGTCTTTGAAAAGTTATTTAAATTCTACATGATACTCATAGCTGAAACTGTGAGTTTGAAACTTGCCTTATAATCCAATTTCTATGAATGGAATATAGAAGCTAGAAAAAAATGGGCTAAGAGGTGACAATCTTATGAGGTCAGAGAAATGATCTTTATACAGTGCTGACCTGTAAGGAAGGATACAGGCTGTGGCTATTACTAATTATCAGTTGTTTGAGGTTATGCATTTTGATGTTGATTCAGGCATAGTTTTTAGGCCATGGGTTTTATTGGGTGTCCATGATTCAAAGGGTTTCAAGAGGTAATTCCATTGACCTTGTGTGTGAAAAATACTATGCATAGTAGAGTTTCTATGTTTTTTTAAGTTTCTCAACAAACTCTATACAGTAAAATCCTTAACAATTACTATAAACAATACACTTAAATAGATCACCTGATACTTCTCTATCATTGATTGAAATTACTATGAGTAGTAATCAATGACAGAAATTACTACTTCCTTTTTTTTTTTAAAAAGGACTGTCTTTGAAAGTCAAAATTTTAAGTATTTTTACCTTTTGCAAAATGCTTACCTATTTGAACTTTGCATACAGGTTTATGTCTCTAACATTTAGATTTTAAAAGTTAAAATACATAAATAGTACCAGTTTGCAAGGGACCTTTCATGTCGTCACCAAGTACAACTGAAGCCCTCAAAAGAGCAAAAGAGATGCAAAGCATCCCATTCTGAAAAGAAACACTAATAGGCTTTTATGACCTTCTCAGGCTTTACAAGTTATCCACTTACTATGCATCTCCCACCATCACCCTTTATCTCCAGTTTATAGAAGGAAAAGATTTAGGAAGCAGGTGGGGTATTTATTTGACTTCCAGACTTTACGGAGCTCGTGGTGAAAAGTTACTCCGTGGCCTCATGAGAGAGAACAAGGCGGGTGCTCAGCAAGCGGGAAGGGCTCTAAATGAATTATTGCCAGAGATTGGGAATGTCTGCAGAAAGCAGGCTGCTCCCTCCTTCCCTGAATAGCTGCCGAGCCGTAGAACCTGTGAGCTCACCATTGTCTCACCAGCAGCATCAACAGGAAGAATTTGACCTGGGTCCCCTAGAGTTCCAAGTCAAGTTTGGATTTTGCCGTGGATATAAACGTTTCTTCGTATTCAGTGGAATATTCCTTGTCAGAGGGCCTGAAGGGACCATGGTATAGGTAGCCTGGGAAGAATAATGGACATTGTGTCAATTGTTCCAGTTTTCTAAAAGTCTCAGAACATGAGCTCGAGGGACCCAGCCTCTCTTGCGTCCCAGCAAGAAGCAATTTGGAGGGTAGAGGATGAGTGGGGGCCTTGCTGCTTCCTTGGCCATCACATGACCACATGCTGGGACGCTGAGTGCAGCGAAGAGCCTGGCTGGCAGATTTGTGCTGGGGTCAAAAGAGCTATTGTGCTTTTCTAAGAGGCTCCTCTGTGGCAGGGAGACTGCGGAGAAGCTGAGCACCACTCCAGGGCGAAACTAAATTCTGTCACATCAGAGGTGTCGGCAGCAGGCAGGATTCAGCTGCTGCTTAGTGAGGCCAAGGACATGTGCGTTCCCCTGAGTAGTGACTGGTTGCTTCTTTCTGTTGCCTGAAAACGTTGAGAATCTTGACACTCCGGAGAATCTTAAAGCCCTGAAAGGCCACTCGAGTGGGAGGAAGGGATCCCATATCCAGGTCTATCCGTACACCTTCGTACCTCCAAGAGCCCACTTCTAACTATTTCTGCTGATCCAGAAGCAAGGGGTCTGTGATTCAACTACAGTAGCCCCCCCTCACCTGTGAGAGACACATTCCAACACCCCCAGCAGGTGCTTGAAAGCATGGATCGTGCTGAACCCTATACATACTATGTGTTTTTTCAGATACATAACTCCTATGATGAAGTTTTATTATAAATTAGGCACAGTAAGAGATTAACAATAACTAATTATGAAATGACCAATTCTAACAATATACTGTCATGTAAGGCGTGAGAATGTGGTTTCTCTCTCTCCCCAGAAATTCTTATATTTCTCAGTCCAAACCTATTCCTGAATCTATGGAACTGCCCCTTACTTGCAGTAAATGGCTTCGTGTCACTCGTTTCAGGGGATCCCTTGCTGAAGCCTTCGTATAGGCTCAATGCTTTCAGGTGCCACACGCTGCCGTCCGCAGGAACATGTTTCCTGTTCACGTCTCCCACCCGCAGATTTAATGCCTTTTCCATCTGAACTAAGCACTGAACATGCACTGTGATTCGCTTTTGCAGTTACATGTGTGCTATTTTTATTTGACCACTGACTATCCCCTTGATGGCTTTTTACCTGCTGTAAATTAAACATTTGTGGCACGAAAGACTGGATGTAAAATGGATTTGTGGTCAAAGAAATCTCAACTTTTCACTTTATTCAAGTGTGTAGGTATTTGCAGGGAAAGTATCAAACTATATATACTCTTTGGGGATGCATGTAAATCACACATAACAATATTTTTGTGCTGTTTGCATCAGGATCAAGAATGCAGTCCAGTATCAATAATAAACACCCCCCCTCCCTCCCCCGCCAAACTCCGTGTTGGAATCCTTGGCATCATATATTTCAGCGACAATTCCTGGCACCCTCACTGGTGAAGTGTTTACTGCGTGAATGGATTTCTTTTATTCCCCACTAACTGATTTATCCTTAAGAATGTAGTATATTGATCTGTTGTCTAGTCTTATATAGATTGAACTCTAAGAGCTGGGAATCTATGAAGTCGAAGATATGCACTGTTAATTAACACTTTATTTAGAAGACGTATCTTTTAAAACCCTGAATTAGCAGCAGTTTGACATCTAACACCCTAGCCAAATACTACTTTGAAAAAAAATATATAAATATATTTTGTAGTCCTAAAGATATTTAATAGCTTACCCATTCACAGATCCTTAAATAATATACATTAAGCTTTATGCTTTTCTTGAATATTATTTTTTGTTGTTTCCTTTTCTTTAATTTTAACAGCTTTAATGGCATAAAGCCATAACATGCAGGTAGCTAAAGGATACATCTTGATAAGCTTATTCTCATCCTCTCTCTCTCTCTGTCTGAAACCATTACCACAAACAAGATAATATACTCTTCACCCCCCAAAAGTTCCCTTCACCCTTTTTCAAACCCTATCACCACTCACCACCAAGAAACCTCTTGATCTCGTTCTCTTATCATAGCTGAGTTTGCACTTTCCACAATTGTATATAAATGGAATCATATAATATTCATGGTTTTCCTCTGGTTTCTTTCACTCACAATAATTGTTTCAACATTCATTCATGCTTTGGGTTCTCAGTAGTTCATTTATATTAATTGAATTATTATATGAACTATTTTCCTGTATCACAGTTTGTTTTACCATCCATCACCTGTTGAAAGACAATCCTCTTTTGGGCTATTCCAAATTAAACTGCTATGGGCATTAATGTGCAATCTCTCACTTGCTTTCATTTATTTTTGGTAAATATATAGAGTCCTAGATCATGTGGTATGTGTCTTTTTACATATGTACAAAACTGCAACACCATTTGCCACCATGACTGAGATTCTCAGTCCTCTGAGCCAGTGCCAATCTATGGTGATGTAAGAGTTCTAAGTGTCAGCCATTCCAATAGGTGTGTAATTATATGTGCTTGTCTATTAATTTACTTTCCCCAGTGAGGATATTTGCATTTTGTATATCTTTTTTAGCAAAGTGTTTATATAAATATCTTTATTATTTTCTTATCACTGAGTTTTAAGAGTTCTTTACAATTTCTGGATAAAATTCTTTTTCACGTACATGATTTGCAAATATTTTTACCTAGTTTGTGGTTTTTTTTTATATATATATATATATATATATTTCTTTTTCAAACTATATACATATAAATATAATAGACTTTATTTTTTTGAGTAGTTTTGACTTCACAGCAAAATAAAACAGAAGGTGCAGACATTTCCCACGCACCCCCTACACCCCCAGATATGTCTGCCCCATTATCATCATTCCCCAGCAGAGTGAAATGTGTGTTACAGTTGATGCACCGACATTGGCACGTGATTATCGCCTGAAGTCTGTAGCACAGTAGGGTTCACTCTTGGTGTTGTACCTGCACTCTTGGTTTGTACAGGTGTGTAATGACATGTATTCCTCATTACAGTGCCACACACAGCAGTTTCACTACCCTATGAATTCTCTTCACCCATCCTTTCCTCTTATCCCCCCGTGACCCTGGCAACCACTGATCTTTTTACTGTCTTCATAGTTTTGTTTTTTCCAGAATGTGTTTGTTGAAACACATTGATGCATCTTGTCATTGAAATCCTACAGCACGGAGCTTTTTCATATTGGCTTCTATCCCTGAGAAATAAACACGTAAGGTTCCTCTGTGTCTTTTCACGGCTAAATAGCTCATTTCTTTTTAATGCTGAAATATTCCATTGTCTGGATGGACCACAGATGATTTATCCACGCACCTACTAGAGGACACCTTGAATTCTTCCAAGTTTGGGCAATTATGAATAGAGCTGCTGCAAACATCCACATGCAAGTTTCTTTGTGGGCATAAGTTTTCAGATTCTTTGGGTAAATACCAAGGAGCACGACTGCTGGGTCATGTGCTAATAGTATGTTCAGTTTTGTAAGAAATCACCAAACTGTCTTCCAAAGTGGCCTTGGCATTGGAATTCCCACCAGTGATGAATGAGAGACCCTGTTTCTTCCCATTCTTACCAGCTTTTGGTGTTTGTCAGTGTTCCCGATTTTGGCCATTCTAATAGGAGTGCAGAGGTATCTCATTATTTGAAAATTGCATTTCCTTGAAGGCATACAATGTGGAGCATCTTTTCATCTGATTATTTCCATCTGCACATCGTTTTTGATGAAGTGTCAGTTAAGGCTTTTGGCCCATTACTTAAGCGAGTTGTTTTCTTCTTGAGTTTTAAGAGTTCCTTATATGTTTTGGTGACAGTTTTCTATCAGATATGTCCTTTGCAAATATTTTCTCCCAGTATGGTTAGCCTTTTGTTCTAGTGAAAGAATCTTTTATGTAGCAGAATTTTTAATCGTAATGAAATTAAGCTTATCACATTTTTTCTTTTATGAGTCATGTCTTTGGTGTATTGTATTTCAAATGTCATCACCAAACCCAAGGTCGTTTAGAATTTCTCCTATGTTATGTTTGAGGAACTGTATAGTTTTGAGTTCTACATTTAGGTCTCTAACCTTTTGAGTTAGTTTTTATGAAAGTTGTAAAGTTCTAGGTTGGTTTTTGCTTTTATTTTGTCTTTTTATTTTCTTAACAAAGTCTCTCAAAGATTAGGCATTCTTATTTTGATAAATTCAAATTTGTTGATATTTTTATGGATTGTGCTATTGCTGTGATATATAAGACATAATTTGAAAGTTACAGGATCAAAAAGGCTTTCTATTATGTTTTATCTTGGATGTTTTATGGTTCTGGGGATTACATTTAAGGCTATAATTGATTTTGATGGATTTTTATTACATAGCAAGTTCTTTTTTTCTGTTTGCATTTTCAGTATGTATTGAAAAGACATACATTTTCAGATTTTAACTTGAAAATAAAATATTTTTAGTTGAACAGTAAAAACAAAAGCCCCAATACAGAATTGAATTTAATGGTTTCATTTCAGGAAAAGTTTTGTAGAGAAGGTATAAAGTAGCCCAAACAAGGCAATATTGTAAATCCTCTACTGATAACTTGACTTAAGCACTGGAGGCAGGGGACAGGAGAGGGAAAGGTTATATTACCTAAGTGTTTGAGAGGGCTTCATATAGGAAGGGGCATATGCAGTCAGCTTTGAAGAATGAGTAGGAATTGATCAACTGAAATAAGAGTGAGATGGTTGGCATTTTAAAGAATAAAAAAAGAAAACACTTGACAAACAGCATTTGTGTAACCATACATAAAAATGCCAAAAATATTATTTGTAGGGTTCGCAAGAAACACTGTGTAAATGAAACCTAGAGTTTGTACGGGTCCTGATATGAAAGAAAATGAAAGCCAAGGAGGGGGTTTGTTAGATGGTAGGGCGTTTAGATTTTATTTAACGGCTTAATGAGGATCATAAAAAGGACAATCGATATCATTTAGAAGGCTTTCTCTTTGGAACACAGTATTCTTTGTTCTCTTAAATTTTTAAATAATGTAAATTACATTTAAAACTCAATTCCTATATGGTATAAATGTCATAAAATAAAACACTTATTCTATCCTAAAATACATGGTACTCTAAATTCCATAAGTTTCTTATATTTAGAGAGTTTTATAAGAATCTGTGAATAATTGTGGGTTTGGTATATTCTTATGAGCTAGGAAAAAGTAACATTATTTGTTTTAATCATCATTTTATTAAGAAATTGACAAATGGATGTAAATTCCTACAGATCAACCACACCAATTCCTTTATCAAGACTGACACTTAACCAGACTTCTGACATTGAAATCTAACCAATTTTATAACTATGACTTACATTTTCTATTCACCCTTGGTATTTCCATGTTTGGGATACAGGAAAATATTGTTGCACAATAGAAAAATGAACTTGGGATCTAGACTCAGAAAATTTAATCCTGATACTACCATTCTTAACTTCTTTTATAATTTCAAACTTATCACTAACCTCTTGTGGGTTCAGTGCTCTCATATCTGAAATTATGTACGTAGATAAACTCCAAGATCATCCCTGAACAAAAATTGTACAATCTATATAAATGGAGATATTTTTCTCAACAATAATAATTTCCCTTAAGATTCATAAGCATGGTAAAATTAGACAGTAATGTCAAAATAAACATGAAAATATTTACAGTTGCTATTACTCAGATGAATGTCAGTAAATTTACTCACTGTTTGATTAGGCTATAGCCATTTTGCTATATTAAAAATATATATATTAGTCAATGGCATGAACCATGTTATATTTTATTAAGCAAGGTGACACTTTGATGATGATTACTACTTTTAAACTGACACTTGACTCACTGACCAAAAGCTAGCTATCCTAGATACTATATACACATTGCAAAATCCATTAACATCAACATTCCGATACACTATTTATTGCTACTGAGGTCTTCCTTCTTTGCTGTGTCTCTGATGGTATCTATATGACAGGACACTCCATTCATCTGTGACGATGACTGCTGTACAGTTGTCAGGCCTCAAGTGGGTTGTGATAATTGCTTTATTATGAACCCAGCTTCTACTTTGCAGGCACCATGCCTGTTGTACTGATAACTGCAGTTGGAAAAACACACGAGAAGAAAATTAAAACATTTAGTATAGAATATTTTGTGATTCTTTCCAGTTAAGTTTTACGATATTCGGATTTTTTTTAAATGTCATTTTTCCCAGTCAATACATCTTTACAAGTTAGAATTTTAAAAGAAATCTTGTGTAATGCAAATTTTATGAGCTATATTAGAGTAGAACTGGAAAATCTTCAGGCTAATTTGTCTTTGTGGCACTAGTGAGAATATTCACTGTTTGTAACCATCTCTCACCATATTGTCCCTGTATAACTGAACATCAACCTTGGCTGAGACTTAAATCACAGGGGATTTTAAGATATTAAAAGCAGCAATTCTAGGAAAGGTAGCAAAGTAATGTTTCAGTGTTTACCAAGAAAGAGAAATTCCTCTCATTTCTGTTACAAAATAGACCTGAAGCTTCTTAGACTGCCATATAAGTAAATTCCATCATATGGCAATTTTAAAAGATATAAAAGTATTAAGTTTCTTCTTCAAATGTTTAAAAAATTTTTGTAACAAAAGTAGAAAGAAGTCAGGATGTAAATATGCAAAAGACCTAAAATTAAACTTATAAGCTTCAGTCAATTAAAAAATAGTAAAATCTACCCAGAGATAAAGTAGATCTCTCTGTAAGAATTGTTAAATTTTAAATACAGTGAATGTTTGTGTAAAATTATAAAACATGAAACAAAAATCTGTAACTTAGGTATCCAAGATATTTACTTCATCATCTAAATAACAAAAATAAAAGCACTTTCCCACCGAACACCTAAAATAAAGCTGATAGTAATTACTAACTAGTGCCTTGTAAAAGTACTAGTTTTCATATATACTTCTCAATACCATTTACTTATGTAATACTTACCAATGAAGTCAAATTCACATTAGATATTGAAGTATACAAATTAGGTAATGTATGAAGTGTCAGAAATGGGTTTAGCAATAGTATGTTGTGATATTTGCATAAATATTGGGTTGTCGGAAAAGTCATGATGTATTTTTCTGTGTTTTTCGTCCCAAAAATGTGTCATGACTTTTCCGAAAACCCAATATTTTCTAAATTACCCAAGCTCTCTGAGGATGTGAAATCATATATACCTGAAAAATTATCAAATATAAACTTAAAAAACACTATTTGCGCCATCTAAAGAGCATCCTTATAAAGTAATTTTCCTTAGTCTCAAAAACCCCCATCTTTTTATTATTTCTAAATCTTGCCCAAATAGTGCAATTACCAAAAAGAATTATTAGGTTCCTGGGGTTCTCTGCTTCTGAAATTAATCTTTGCTTATCTCTAGTAAATGCTTCACAGAATCTTCCCTTGTTTTTTTTTTAACATAAAAGTACTTAAAGACAACTTGGAATAAAGATACTACTAATATAGAAGATGGGTACTTAAAAATCCTGGCTGTTTGTAAAGATTTTGACATCTTTCTATTTCTGTACAACAAAAGATGGATTTTAAGATTACTGAGATTAATAAATAATCAATAGAAAATATCTTCCTCCCAATACATACACAGCTTAGCCTATAATATTGTTAACAGCTTAGCTTAATAGTTTGAAAGTAAAATTATTTTATATTTTTGAGATTAATGTTTTTATTTTAAATTTATGTTGCTATTATATCAAATTTATAATAAAGTGATAGAACTCAATATTTTTATTTTATCCTTCTTCACAAACTTAGTAGTGACTTTTTATTCTGTTACACATCAATTTAAATGCCCTACATTTTTTATTTATATGATACTTTCATAGAAACAGTACTTAGTTGGTTTTTTTTGTACCCATCTAGCTCTTTATATTGTGGAATTTGAGCACTGCCATAATAATGGGAGTGTTTGCATTTGAGGAAGAAGTTTTAATCAAATTTTTAATTAAAATTTTGTTCTTTTCATGGCAAGATGGAGACGAACTGACACTGAAACGATTTTTATAATCGTATACTTATATTTATTGTTACTTATAAAAATGGGAATATGTTATTTATAGGATAAATAACAGTGGTATTTTTGTCATAGCAGCCCGAATGTCTATGATAGTACTGCTGAAAATAATTACATTATCATCATTTGGATTTTCTTAACTTTTGGTGGGGACACTAAATGTAGAGTATAAGTGGTTATTTTGAGGGCGTAATTGCCCCAGTTTGTGAAAGCTTAGTGAAAGCAACTGGTGAGCTTGTGTTCATATGTTTGATCTTATTTTATTATATGTGGTATGAGAGCCTTTGGTTTTTAACTCTTAACCAGCGTTTAATCTCTGTAATGAGGCAACTCAATTTAATAGGAGTTGAGCAAGTTGAACTCATAGAGAAACTGCACTAGACATTTATGACTGGGTTAATATTAAGAACCATTAGAAAATCAGAAAAGCTAGAAAGCACAAAAGAGTAAATATTCCTCTTTTAGTATAAATATTCAGAATAAAAATTTCAAAAACATTTATACACCTTTGAGAAAGCGAAAGGCTTGCTTTGTCAAATATTTCAGAACTTAATAAATTCTAAATAATGGGATTGTTATAAAAATAAAAATTTAACATTCAAAATAAGAACTTGAAAAGTAAAACTTACTTTGTGTTCATTAATTCTCTCCATCAGTTTATTTAACTCCGTACTATTTATTTTTAATGAGCTATGCAATGGTTCGCTTCATATATGAATTCATCATTAGCCTCTGCTGATGGCATTTTCATCAAAAGATTAGTTTTCTGAAAATCAAATTATGACTTAATTAATACACATTAACGACAACAATAAACTCAAAGCAAATGTGATTAGATATGATTTTTGAGCTATTATTTACAAAGCAATACTGGCGATACTTTACATTAAGAAGACCTTTTCTTCCTAGGATTCTTTGCCTTATATTGAAAAAAAAAAATAAGTGCAAATTGGGAGCTGATTTTTTTCATAGGAGTTGAGAGTCATTTACTTATTGTAAAGAGAAGTTGAGATGTTCTGCCAGGTTGGTTCCTGACAAATATCTGACCTTGGCAGAATTACAGCAGATGCTTGGACCAACAGGTGTGCTGAGTCCCTGAGCCCAAATTTCTTTTATCCTCCAGACTGGCTGTCAGCTTAATCGGCCTAAACCTCTATCCAAGCTTTGATTCATGTGATTAACGAACTGCTCAATGTACTTCGTTATCCCAGAATTTGTAACCAAAATAGGTTTTGTTTTGGTTTTTATTTTCTTTTAAGGGCATTAGACATAATAGAAGATAATCAGACCTACAGTATTTTCACTGAATAATTAATCCTGATAAACTTATTAGATGTTACCCCCCACTAAACTGCTTATTTTATTGCTGCTTGCTTTGGTTTTGGTTTTGTTTGTACTTGAACAAAGTTGTCTTCTGGTTTTGTTCTGGATTGCCTATAAAATTCTTAATACCAAATGATGACTTAACATTGTTTGTTGGTAAGTTTCACAGTAAAAATAATTATAACTTAAAAATACCGGGGCTAATATTCAATAGGTAGCAAAATCTTTCTTAAGAAATCCAATTCCTTGTCAAAATCCAAATTGTTAAAATGACTGGACTGTGCTCCGGTGTAAGGAATATAAAAACTCTAAAATAAAAATGTAGAAGAAAACTTATGCTATAAATACATGTAACATGTGTATTATATAAATACACATATAAAACACATGTATATGCATATATGTCAGCTTTATGATTCCCTTATCCCAAATGCTATAAACGCAACACTTGCTGAATTTTAAATATAAACAGTGAATATGAATTTCCTAATGTGTTCATGCTACCCCAAATCCCATGGTTCATATAGCAAGCGATCGCCATTGTACGAGTACAGAAGCTACTAGACAGTATATAAAAGGAGACTACAAATAGTATAAATACATTTTAATATTATTATCATGCTAAACAGCCTGCTCTGATTAAAGCCCTTTTCAAGGTTATCATATGAAACAAAAGAAAAAAGTGATAAATGCAAACAGAAATTCAGAGTTTTTATCACAAGCACATAAAATGGAACCTGTTGAATTCGTAAGGAATAAATGCTGGCAATTGCCAAAGCATAAGATCCATGATGATAAGATTTTCCAAAATCAGACTGTCTACCTGGAAGCACCAGGTGAAGCTCAAATGGACATGTGGTAAAATCCTCCAAGAAATCATCCATCTTATGGGCACAAGCTGGCCACAATATTAAACACCGATGCAGTGGATTTCCTAAGATATGGGGGGGACTCATATTAGAGTTTGTGTTTCCTCCTTTGCGCATGCCAGCTTTTCAGTCCAGTGACATGGGTGTATAGTCAACTGGCATCATTTTTCATGACTTATGTGCAGCCTTGCTCTTCAGGTGGATGGTAAGTGATCTCTGTCTGATCACTTACCATCCTCTGGAAAATGTAATAGAATTGGAACAATGCTCACATTTAAAAATATAAATGAAGGTTTTCCTGGAGAACCCACAGAAGCAAAGTGGTCCATAGCAGTCGATTGCTAGCCCAGGATCCTCAAAATAAGGTGATGAGTACACAAAGCAGAAATATTCTCAAAACCATTTGAGCCAGATCATCTCACATATTTAACTATCTACTTTTGTTTATTCATATTTTCTTCACTAAATTCAGGTTATATACCCTGGTTTAATCTTTCATGCTCTCCTTAGAACTTACCAGTATTTGCCAAAGTTTAGGCTTAGTTACTTTAGGTAATCACGAAGCTAAGTCGGTACTCAAGTACCCCCAAGCCATTATTATAACCAATTCCAAAAGTTTTATCAAGAGATGTCGTGCTAACTTCACCAAAAATTATATAATTTTCTATATAATACATAATTGAAAAAATTGCTTAAATTAAATAAAACGCAGAATTCATTATGAAAATATACTTTAAGCCTCACCAGTGTACATTCATCTTTTGTGCGTCAGTTACGTATTTTTCCTTGTGTGTGGAGGAGGCTCTTCAATTTCACCCTATTTCATTGTTCTGTGAGGCTATTAGAAAGGGATGACTCTCCAAAGCCCTTTTGATAGAGTCCCGAAGGGTAACAACTTTTCTGCAGAAAACTCTTAAAGAAAGTGACCCCATCCAAATTAAACAACGCGAGGTGCCTCTCAGCAGTGCGCTCTTCCATTTTGACTGACAGGTGAGTAGTACAGACCAAGCCCGGGAAGGAAAAAACACTGTGACAAAATCTTAACCCCCCAAGTTACAGAAAACAAAATAGCCTTAGATTTTAGTTTGGATAGCCTGCAAGGAAGCTCTGCTGGTGGTAATTCACCATACCTGGATTAATATCACAGGTGAAATACCTGAGTACAGCAAGTTGTCTCGGGAACTCATAGGATTGATATTGTTCATGACTGGGAAACCTTGGGTCATTGTTCTAAGTGTTTTTGTGCATTTGATCATTTTATTAGAGATCCATTTTATAACCTTGTTTGTTTTGCTATTGTTTGATGTCTGTGGCCCGGAGTCATGAATGCAGAAACTTTGTCACAGTCCCAACAGGGGATTCAAACAACTTATTTGGAGATTAGAGTAGGATAAAGCCATGCTGTTCAATATGCAGACAAATCCGGGTCTCCATAGGTGAAATCTCATTTTCAATGATAATAATCTATGGTCGTGAAGATAGGGATAGACTTTGATGTTCCCTCTTACAGTGTTGACTAATGAGTATAAACAGGGCCCAAAACCATTGAAAAAAACTCGTTGATCTGTAGCCATGGAAACACGTAGTCACCAGAACCAGGCTTAAACCTGCTCAATTGATAAACTCACCTCAGCGAACTCAGTTTTGCAAGCAATTAACATCAGCCTCTCAGTTCTGACAGCTAGCGCATCAAGGACAGACTCACTCCACAAAAACACAACCCCGAGTGACACTTAATCAATGACAATCTCATCCGAGTAAACACTTTTCTACAGATGGTGTCAATCCACTTAAACCTCTGAAAGTCCACCTCTCCGTGAATTCAATGCTTCCTAAATACCTTGTGTAGGATGAGCAGACTTATCTTCTCAAAGAGATGGTGTCTGACCACCATATCGCTCCCTTACTATCATCTGTAATGATTGTTTTTTTTGCTTTCCTCCCCCTCCAGTTTTATAGCATCATGTATTGACTGACGTTTTAATCATTCTTTGATGATATTTATGTGATGAGACTGGAGCCAGAATGATATATCCTTATATATGGTGAAGGGAATTTTTTCACTAGATATGTGTTTTAAAATTTTCTATTCTTTCATATTGCACATCAGAAAATCAGTTGCAATTCTCATAGAAAGGGGTGTGTGTGTGTGTGTGTGTGTGTGTTTAAGAGCATCAACCATTACATGATATTTGTTCTAGACAAACACAAAATTATAGTATTTCTATTTAGGATCTGGTTTTATATTCTCTACTAGGATTTTATATAATCTTGCATAAAGTTTCATGTCTCTTGTTACATTTATATTTAATTATTTTATCTGTTCATTGGTAATTGGACAGTTTACATTTTGTGCATGGTATTTTTCACTTTTGTTTATCTATTTTTTGGTAGCAATTGTCAATTTTTTCTAGGTTTCCAAACTTGCTGCCAAAGAATTGTAGGTAAATGGCTTCTAAACTTTTAAATTTATCTCAACTGTGGTTGTGACACATTACCTATGCCCACTTTGTCATTTTTTTCTCTTGCTCTTTGCCATAATAACACTTGTGACTAGTTATTTTATAATTCTATCAAATAACCAATTTTGTGAATATTTATGCTTTATGACTCATTGTTTTCTACATTGTCAATTTTGGATTTTTAGCATTATTAGTCACTTTTTCTATGTTCTTTTTGTTTGTTGACTGATTTATTTTTCATATTTATATATTCCTTTATTTTTGGTTTTCCCTTTTTAATTTCATAGACATTTAGGAATATAAAATTTCCTCTTACTGTAATTTTCTTACTTTCTCTGAGTTTTTATGTAGAAATGTTCTTTCTGTTGATTTACTTCTAGATAATTGAACATTCCCTTTCAAGTTTTTCATCCAAGACTTTCCTAGGAAGAGACATTTTAAATATTTAAATTTAAAGTATATTAGTGAAGTTATTTTTATCACCTTAACACTTATGGAATTATAGTAAGAGAACATGTCCTATAAAATCCCTACTTTTAAAATATTTATTAAGATTTCCCTTTTACCCAAAACAGGGTTATCTGATAATATGGGGAAAATTCTATTCCCTATTTCAGAAATATATGTCTACAGACCTCTTAAATGGGATTTGTCAATAAGATTTGAAAATACTTCAATTTATTGGGTTGTCAGAACAGTCATGACACATTTTTGCAATGAAAACATAGAAAAAATATGTCATGACTTTTCCAACAACCCAATATATACTCCTTTACTACAGATATATGAGCCTTTTAAAATAAGTGCATCAAACTTTTTCACGGTCAGATTATTTTTGTCATGTGACCAGCATTACTTTCAATGAGAGATTTGTTTCATTTTATATTAAGTATAAAAGTAGATAGCGATTCTTTTAACTGTTTACTATTCATTTCGCTTTCTCATTTATCTTTCTAAATTTTGTCAAATATTTTGCTGGTCCCATCAAGTTGCTATTTATTCATATTTTTGCTTTATTAATCTGGGAGTTCACCTTTGTTTGCCACTGATTTTTATATTAATTTTTGTTTTTATGTGTTCATAATCAAACATGCATTTCCCTATCAGTGTGTGAAAGCCAGATGTTCTGTTACCACTAACTGCTTCATTTTACCTGGGCTTTTACTTCCATCCCAAATAATGTATTTGGGAACTTGCATTCCTTTCTTCGATATAATCCTTCCCTCTCTAAATTTACTGCTTTCTTAATTCAGGACAGTAATTTCTGACTTTTTTTTCCTTCATGTATATCCTTCATGTATAAAGAGGCATATTTAATGTATACATTATATACCCGTAGTCTCTAACTGAGCATTTATTGAATTTGTAACCAAGAGAGTGCTGATTTCCCCAGCATATTGCTGTATAAAATATTGAAAAAAAAGAGAGTAAATCTAACTTTATTTTTAAATTATATAGTTTGTGATTATAGATCTCAAGAGGAATAATGGTAAACTCAAATAAAGCAGAAACACAAAAGGGCAACAAACCTTTACTTATATACGTAAAGTTGTAAATACCAACTTAATTTAACATACTTGGACACGTTTGCTTACTTGAAAGCAAAGAACAATTTTAGTACCGTTTGCGTGAAAATTGCCCAATAGAAAATTTTAAAAGGGAGTCTAAATAAACCATATTTCTTGCTCTCAACAGTAAATCAAAAGTATCATAAACAAATATGCTGATGATAATTTTCTGTCTTAAAAAATAAGTTGCATTTGTCTATGTATTATGGCTGATAGACATCCGTGATGGTCAAGAGGAATTGCTCACACTTATTTTTACAATTTCATACCTAGAAGATGATAGAAATGCTAGCAGTGATAATTAAGAGCCTAGGTGCTGGGGTTTCCATGTTGGCTAGTTTCTAGTTCTATCACTTAGAAATTTTCTTGTCTCACACAATTTGCTTAAGTGATCTGTGCCTTATCCTAATTCTACCTGATTGAGATGCTATACAGGACCAGGTTCCTTTCCTATTTCAAGAGAAAAATTTTCCTTATAAAAGAATACTAAATAATACCTTTGCATATCAATTAAGGGGAAGCGAAAAATAAAAAATAGCACTTTGTAGACATACAGGGACTGAGAAATATTACATCCAATGCAACAATTATCGGGAGCTTAGTGGAGAGAGAAATAGAACATGAAGTCTCTCCAGAAAACCAGGAATGCAGAGAAGGTCGAATCACAAAAATGTCCCACATGAAAAAGGAATACAGATTGCAGGAGGATATAGTCAGGGCAGCAAGACTATAAAATCTGTAAGCCAGATACATTTAAGACTCTTGGAAATATATTGAAGGAAGGAAGGGAGGGAGGGAGGAAGAGAGGGAATAACGGATGTGTGTGTGTGTGTGTGTGTGTGTGTGTGTGTGTGTGTGTGTGTGTGTATTTTTCACTGCTGTCAGAAATTTGAGGAATAAATTAGTTATAGGTTTAAGAACACTGAAGCCATGAAAAGGTGTAGAAGGAAAGAAACACAGTCACGGTACTTGGACCATGGTGGGTGGAGGTGTGCGCGCCATGCCACATACCAGAGGCGTAAGGTGGGATTTCCTGGGGAAACTGACAAGCACAGCCTCTGTGTGATGAGCATCCAAACACTGTTCATTCGACAATGAAACATGAACTGATGAGGGCTGAACTCTACACACTGTGTGGTATATACTGGCACAGGGAACCTGCCATCTGATAACTTATCTTTTAAAAAGACAAACATAAGCATGGCCTTGTACATGGGGGAGCCCGGCAAGATTTCATCAGGGGATTTCTTTCGTGGTGATGGAAATGGCATCTTTTTAGGAGACTGCATCCCTTTGCAGCCCTTCCTGTGTGGGGGAGGGCAGCCACAGGGGTCTTCCATGAGATGGATGGGCAAGGATTTTCTTACCTCAGCCTGCTTCCCAGCGTGGCAGAAATCAGTGGGGTGTCCAGTATTGGCTGATCATCATGGCGGAAATACTGTATAAGGAGGGAGACCAGAAAAATTGGCGTAGAGACCATCATGAAGGTGCTTAGGCCTTCTCAAGGCTAAGTGATGGTGTCCAGGCCAGCTAAGGAGGAAAGGTCCCAGTGTCCTGTAGGGTTTGCTTCTGTGGTCACTGCTTTGACTTGCTCAGCTTGGCGGAATTTTTGGCCCAGAAGAAATAAGAGTTGGCCAAAAATCATTAACATAAAACAGTGTTTTCAGGATTTAAAAAATTTTTTTGCCTTCACATACTTTCCTACTCACCTGCATGTTCATTTGATCTTTAATTCATTTTTATTGCTTTTTAAATCCAGCAGCTATGAGAGACCTTTTCAAGGGCATATAAAAATATAAACTTCAAAATGGTGAACCTATTGTAATTCTAATTCTGGAGGACAAGTTTTAGCACTATGCGTGGAAGTTCCTTAGATAATTTCTATGGTATTGGTACTCAATAGCTGAATCGATGTATATTGATTCCAAAGGAACCTGTATTCCAAAGGAAAATCAATGGCAAACATTTAGAGATAAACAAAGAGGTTAACAGAAATTTCCACTGGAGAAATATTTCGTAGAAAATTTTAGATGCATGAGAGAAAGCTCCTTTATGGTTACACTGTTAAAAAAATCTAAATCCATTATATTTGAACATTTAACGGCCTGTGCCATTTAATTGTGCCACTTCTAGACCCACCTTCCCACAGGGGAATCTTGAACTTAAAATATCTGTGACTCATGTTCATTGTTGGGTCTGAACAGATTTACTGTGTTTACGTGACACTAAACAATCCTTTTCCCCTTTGGCCAGTTTGAACAGTTGTAGAGATGGAACTCTATTATACATGATTTCGTGACAGTCCTCTCCCCGTATCACTCAGTATTGTGACAGTGCGTTTCAGCCACGTTGAGGAATATAGCTTTAGTTCTTTTGTTTTCACCATGGGACAAATTCATTTTTACTAAAATGACATAATTTATCCACTCTATTATTTATGAGTGTTTGGGTTCCATATTTTTCCTTTTGTGAGAGTTCTATGAGAAGCATTCATATGCGTGGATTCTTTTTTTTTTTTT
>NW_017731748.1:665516-722701 GCF_001890085.2 Hipposideros armiger
GCTTCACTGGCCCAAGTTGGCACCATCATTGCGCTCTTCCCGGGCGAGGCAGATCAGTCACCGGCTTCTGGACGGCTGCTCACTGCAGCTGCTGGCCGCTCACGCTGGCTGCTGGCTACACACGGTAGCCCATGGCAACCCACTGCCACAGGGGTTGCAGCCCACGCTGTCGCCAGCGACTAAGGCAGCCCAGCTCCAGGTCGAGCTGTTGTTCACCATCTTAGCTGTAGAGGGCAGTGTCACTGGCCCTCATGTAGGATCCAAACCGGGCCCTGCTTTTCAGAGCTGGCATCCCAAGCCAGCTCTTAACCAACGCATGCACACGGATTCTAATGAACGTGGGCCTCCTTTTCCTGGGAGTAATGGAGGGGAGGAACAGGCTATACACATTTTACTGGAAAAGGCTAATCGTGCAAAGTGCTTATAATCTCCCCTGAATGAAATTGCTTCCCAGTTTTATCATTTGACATTCGGTTGTTTTATCTTTGTTAATCTGATAAACATGAAATGATATCTCACTCCTATTTTAATTAGCATTTCCATAATCCCTGCTTTATGTATGGTCACTCATAATTGTATTTATGTAACAGGCCTATTCATGTTCATGTCTCTTATTCATTGCCCTATTGAATTGTTCGTTGTTTTCTTAAGGATTCTTAATGGTTTATTATTATAATAAACACTAGGTACTTTTTGGTTTTATGTATTATTAAAATGAGCATATGTGTTATAAAAATACACTATTAACATATTTTCACTCACATTATGGTATCTTCCGATGACTAGAAGTTCTTAGTGTAATGCGGCTTGATTCATTTATCTTTTGCTTCATCATTTGTGATTTGGTGACTTATTTAAGGAATCTTTTGCACTAGCTAAAGATATTCTTCTATATTATCTTTCAAAGAGTTTATACTTCTGTTTTATATATTTAAGTCTCTAATATCTCTGTTAACTGATGGTGTAGAGTGTGAAGTAGGAATCCAGTTACACTATAACCCAATGTGGATAACTCGTATTTCCAATAACTTCTATGGATTATTATTTCCCAGCTGATTAGAAATGCCCCCCCCATAATCTATCAAATTATTATATGTGAGTTTTTTGTTGCTATTTTTGCTTTGGGTTTTTCTTTTCTGTGTCTTAGTTTCTTTTCTATTCCAGCACTAATGTCACAGTTATAATAACTTGGGCTTGTCAAGGAATACTGTTTTTTATTAAAGTTTATTGGGGTGACAGTGGTTAGTAAAGTTATATAGGTCTCAAGTGTACAATTCTGTAATAGATCAACTATATATCACATTATGTGCTTCACCACTGAGTCAGTTCTCTTTTCATCACCACGAATTTGATCCCATTTACCCTCAATACTATTTTTGTCCCTCATAATAGAAGTGCGTAGGGTTTCTAATATCCAGTTTCACACCTGTGCGAGAGGTATATACCCCAGCTTTTTATAGATTGAGCATAATTGTCCCCCACCCCAAGTCCTGTTGAGCCCTTCGTAGTCCCCAAGACCCGGGATTCCAGCCAATTGAAAAAATTCTAGGTTAACTCTTAGGTTCTGTAGGCCACTGAATTTAAGAGTTTTCGGAGTTTGGGGTTCACACGTGCTTTTTTGTATTAGAGATGTCTCCCATTTGGACCCCGGGTATTTCTCTTCTGTATTTTTATGGGTGGTGTGTCATTTTGACATACCTGAAATAAACAGAAGGAGGTTTCAACATATGCTCAATCCATCATCTTTAATGTAAAATCATTGTAAACCAACCTTTCATCTCATCATATATAAGTCTGATTAAAATTTGATTATACTTAGACAATAAATTCAAATACAATTTTAAAATGTTTTTGAGTTGATACATAGTTATGTTACATCTGCAGTAAGAAATCGATATTTTCTCTTAATATGTTTCTCCAAATATGATTGAGCCCTGCAGAAATATCATTTTTGCTCTATAGTCCTATTATTTTTATGAAAAATGGTACTATCCAGCTACCTCGTTCACTTTGTTAGCCTTCCTTTTTCAATTTCTTCCATCAATATTTATTGACCATGAGGTCTAAATGTCTTTAGATTGTATCAAAATATTATAGTTCTTAAAAAAGACAGATTTCCACTCTGAATATAATCACATAGTATAATAAGGACAGTGAAAACATGTTCAAAATTTATTTTCAGCAAGGTGACATGATGGAAAAAATATATAGCTTTTTACATGAACTATTGTATTTAAGAGGAACAATATATATTTAGATATATACATTGTTTTCAAATGTGGGGCTTTTTAAGTCTTCTTACTTTACAATCACTAGTCCCAAAATAATTGGAAAGAACATTGATGTTTTCTTCATTCATTTGCCATAGTTTTAAAAAGATGTATTTACTTAAGATGGTTCTTTTCTCAGAAGAAGCAAAATGGTTTCAATCATTTAAATCCAATTATGTGTATTTTACATCTAATTCACCCTCCAAATAAAATCAGTAAATTAGAGGTATTATCGTAACCAGATCGAGATTTCTCAGCTAGCAATGAAAGGCAATTCCATCACCTAGGGTAAGAAATATCAAGCACCACTTTTGAGTAATAGATCCCATATTCTTCAGATTGATTTGGCATCAGCTTGACCTTACATTTATACCCAAGCCATTTAAAATGAAAATCTCATTTCTTCTGGAAAGAGATGTGAATTCAGTGTGTGCATAATGTTAAAGTGGAACGTCATAAAGAGTAAAAAATGCTGTTTTTGAGAAATACTATGATAATGCATAATATATATTTTTGCTAACTTGTCACCAAAATAATGGAACACTTTCACCAACAGCTCATTCATATATATTATTTAAACTTAAAGTGGTTAATTTATTAAACAGTAATAGTAGAAATCACTGTCATTATGACTGCAGAAGATTACAAATTGTTCTTAAAAAATAACTCATAATGCCATGCTGCCTATTTTGTGGGGTTGCTTATATTCGAAGCTGTAACAATACTCAAATAGTATTTGAACAGTATTTTTATTTTCACTCATGTGGTAACATATTCTTCTGAAGGTTAGTTATGCAGTAGATTTCATTATCAAGGACAGAACTAAAAAAGGTACAAAGAAAATTGGTGAAAAATAGCCTTTAAGTTACCTACATAGCAGTCATGAATTGGTTAAAAGGGTTCTGCCCTCCTTTCTGTCATAGGCACTGCTAAATGAGAGCATATTTTCATTACTGGGCCATTTTTATCCCAGGAAGAAATAGAGATATTTTAGAGTTAAGAAACAAACACAAAAGAAAGAGATGACATTCAGGCAATAATCTATCTGGAGGATTTGTATTTTGTGTCCTAAACCAGTAAAACCTCTCAAGTCCCTCTCTTGTAATTCAGGGAGAGTGGCAGAGGATGTAAGTTGTTTATGAAAGTTAGATCAGCTGAAGTCCATATGTCACATTGATTCTGTTGCAATAAGGGATTATCCCTATCATTATTTTCATTAAAAGTCACAAATCTCTGAATGCTTGATTATCATCCTAGACCTGTGCTAAATGCGTCATCTCACACAGCACTGCCATATTAACCTGACACCACTACGTAATAGATGACACAATTGCCTTCATTTTATGGGGGAGCAAAATGAGCCTCTGAAACATCCAGTCATTTTTTTCCAAGTCACATGACTAATAAATGTTACACAGATACATCATGCCCAGCCTAACTCCAGAGCCTGGCCTGTCGCCATCGTAGAAAACAGAATTACCAGAGCAATTGAAATAGATTAGCTGAACTTCTTAGACATACAGAGTGTCACCTTTGTTGTTTATGTTATGGAAAGGCAGTTATAAAAGAGGTCTCTATGAGTCTGATGTAGACCTACATACAACACAGGAATGAACAGAATAGCCACAGTGTCAGTAATGGAACCTGGAGCATGGAACCAGCTGAACTCCTTGCAGCTTTACTTACCGTGACCAAGACATGGAAACCACCCAAGTGTCCTTCCATAGATGACTGGCTAAAGAAGGTGTGGTCTATATACACAATGGAATACTACTCCACCATAAGAAAAGATGAAATAGTGCCATTTGCGACAACATGGATGGATCTTGAGCTTATATGCTAAGCAAAATAAGTTAGAAATAAGTCGAGAACCATATGATTTCATGGATATGTGGGATATAAAACTGAAAGCAACAAAGCAAGAAGACAAATGAAATAGGAACTCATAGACACAGGCAATAATTTAGTGCTTCCCAGAGGGTAAGGGGGGAGAGGGGTGGTAGAAGAGGGTAAAGGGATCAAATATATGGTGATGGAAGGAAAACTGACTCTGGGTGGTGAACACACAATGTGATATACAGATGATGTGTTACACAATTGTACACTTGAAACCTATGTAACTTTACTACCCATTGTCATCTGAATAAACATTCACAGCTATATACAATGTCAGAGGGGTAGTAGATTGGGGTGGGTGGGGGGACGTTATCCATACCCTAAAAAAAGTTCCATCAAGGCCCTATAGTTAGCTATTCTAGTGCCTTCTTCCAGTTTGCGTTCTCTCTTTATAAACTATCACTTGGTAAGAGGTGTAAATGTCTATTATATTGTTTTGTACACCTGAAAGTAAAAACAGAGAGAAAAAGAATTACACTTCATTAAATGTATCGTGAAACATCTCATTGATTCCTTCTTCCCCACCATCAACCTTCATCCCTGCCCCATGCTTGCTCCCCTCTTGTTCGGGGAGTGTTTGTTGTCTGACCACGTCACTGTGTTCAAACGTACCTATGATCCGTTTCCTTTTTCTCAAGGTCTTGTTTTCCTCATCCAATCCCACTCTTCTTGCAAGTTGTAACTCTTTGAATTGACCACTATGGAAAGCATTCTGTGGCTGTGCCATTTTCATTCGTCTTCTATCCTCCAAATATCCACTGCTGTTTTTAGCGGTAAAGTACCATTTTTTTTTCCTTTGTCACACTGCCTTGTATAGTTTAAAGTTTCTACTGTGTCTTCTTCTGAGATGCAGAATGAATGACAAATACCTTGACATAAATTACTCTTTCATTATCTGTAGTGACCGCCATCTGCTGCACACATGAAAAATAGTAAATTATTGTTGAGCAATTTATTCACTGAACAATTGGCTGTCATTTCTTCTGTTCACAGACTGCCTGGAGAATATGTAAATGGTGTATGAGTATATTTATATATTTTGCTGTAAAAAAACAATATTTTTTTGAATTATCATAAACAAATGTAAACTTAAAGCAAACGGTTAATACATGTTTGAAATCAGCTGATCTGCAGTTACACGTATTTAATATTCTTATAAAGTGCAGGGTTTTTTTTTTTTTTTCCAAATTTGAACTACTCTTGTAATAACTTATTTAAATCACATATTAAGGTTCCAAACGTTCTAAGGAAATGCCTCACTCCAACCTGAAGTACTATGAATTATTTGATAGCAAAACTCTTAATAAACTCTGTTCTGACCCGATGGTCAGGAGTTAATTGGTATTCAAATCTTCCTTACTTGCTCATCTACCAAGAAAAAGAGTTGTCATTTTGCTCCTCCTCTTCAGTGGGTAACATGCTGTTTAATGCTTATTCCAATTTATTCCAATAATTATTCTCCACACTTTTAGTCTTAGTTTCTATCCGGAGAGAATGTAGTTATTCTTTTCTGCAAATGCAGTAGGACTAGAATTGGTCACTGTGATTTTATACCAGTTAATTAAAAGTCTGCTTAATCTTCAACTTTAACCTTTTTATTTCTCTTCAGGCTTAGTTAATACCCATTACTTGGCTTTGGTAATATAGATAAAACTAAAAGTATCCTAACAGTACACATAGAAATCATTAATTAAATTGAAAAATGGATGACACGAAGGTAATTTAATAGGGCTTAAAATAATTCTGCTTTCTGTCCCCAAAATTCACAGTTGTCCTCAGGGAAGGAAACTTGATACAAGTCTTTTTATGAACATATGTTTTAATGTCATTTGGGGAAACTGAGGTTAAGTGGTAGGGGTATTTTTAAATTAAAGAAAAATAAATAAAGACAGTGCTGAACAAGATTTTCAGAGTTATTTACCGTTTAACATTTCCACCATACTTACGGAGTTACATATGTGCCATATTTCACATGTGCCAGCACTTGACATGACCAGTCATTTTAATTTAGCCATTTTAATGGGTATGTAGTGGCATTTGATGGTATTTTTTAATATGCATTTTCCAAATAGCTAATGGTGTTCGGCAGCTTTTCGTATATTTATTTACTATATAATTTTTAAGTGCCTATCCAAGTCTTTTTTTAAATTGGGTTAAAATTAATTATAAATGTTCTTTCTGTATTCTAGATATAAGTATTTTATGGGACATGAGTCTTGCAAATACTGTCTACCAGTCTTTAGCTAACATTTTTATTTTCATAAAAATGACTTCACAATATTTTTAAAAATATTTTTTATATTATGAAATCCAACGTAGCAATAATTTCATTCCATGGTTTTCAAGTCAGATTTTAAAATTTGCTAAATCCAAGTTCACCAATATTTTCTCCAATGGTCTCATCTAGAAGTTTTACAGGTTTAGTACTTCCACGAACGTCAGTGACAAATGTAATTTTTGTACATGATCTGAAGTAAATGTCAAGGTTGATACACACACACACTTATTCCAAGGTCATTTGTTGAAAAGGTTACCTTTTCCCAGTAGAACTAATATATTTTAAAAATCAATTGTTCATAATATAAGTGGATTTATCTTTTGATCCTCTCCTCTGTTCTTTTCCTCTATTATCTAACTTCTTGTCCATGTACACTTTTTTATTATTGTAGCTTTATAATACACCCTTAACTCAGGTTGTATTCTAGCATTCATTTTCCTGCTCCACCAAGATAATGCCCTTTTGTCCAGTCTTCTTCTCACGTAACTTGAACGCCAGTTTTCCAGGGTGGCTGGTGGGAACGTGCGCCATTTTTCAGGCCCAAGTGCACAGGTGCATTCACTTTGCTCCTTTTGCTTGGTTCTTTTCTGTCTCGAATGATTTCTGCAAACAAGTACTCTGGTCTGTTTCTGCAGAACTGAGTAGGAAACCGCAGATCTCGGGAACTCCATCTCTGCGTAGCTCCGTCGTCTGCAAGCCTCTGTCCTGGGAACTCAGGCCATCTCGTGTCCCCACACACCTGCTGTGTGTTTTCAGCTCAGGAAGACCACCAGGTTCCATGGGCATCCCTCCTGCCTGCATGTGGCCTGGAAACTTTCTGCAGACAGAAAATAGGGGCAGTGCTGGGCTCTCTCGGTTGCTTTTCCTGTCTCGGGCCTCATAGGGCTCTGAGCAGCCTGGCGTGCAGCCTCTGAAAACTGCTGCTGCAAGTTTTAATCTGGATATTTAGTTCTTTCCAAATAGAGTAATTCTTTCTGATCTGACCCCCTATCCTTCATCTTGTCTAGAGGTGGAATTCAATATATTTCATTTGTAAGTTATTATTTTCTTTTCCTGCAAATCTTGTTTTCTATAATGTGCAGATCTTGGTTGGCAAAGGATAACTATTACTTTAAAAAGGACTATAAATATATATATTATATATTATATATAATTAAAACATTTCATATATAAAATATATTTTAAATATATCACATGTATACAAAATGGGCATAATAATTCAGGAAATGTTACTTTTCAATAGTAATAAAATAAAAGACACTATTTGCACAGAAATCATTAATTTTTAAAATAAACATCTTTTATTTTGTATATGTCCTTTTACTTTCTACATATGCATATGAAAATGTTATAGAACAATGTTTTTAAAACAACACATAATGAAAGTAATGTTTAACCTTAATGGGTAACTCTATTTGTGTCACCGAATGATTTTTAAATGTAATTTGGGTGCTTTATATCAATATTGACTAATTTGGAGTCTTTCTAAATTTTCCTTTTTGGGTTTTTTTTTCATTTTTAGGTTTGTTGCCTGCCAAATTCATGAAAATTCAGTCCAAGAAAGTGTATCATGTTTTAATTTTGCCTTGCTTTTTAAGTAGGATGAATTCTGAAGAATTAATGAAAGACTTTTCACTGTGCATTCTTTAGTTTATGCTCCCCTCCGGGTATATTTATATTCATAAAAATACCCTATTATTGCATTTGAATTTTGCATTTCCAGCATTTGTCATATATTCAGATAAATTATCCCCTTGAATTTTGCTCTAAGACAATTGCTTTGGTAGTTAAGTATGTTGCATACTTTTTCTTTGCTCAGAATTTTCTGTCTTGCAGGAAAAGAAAGTTGCACATATTGAAATTAGGTTCTCTATATTCTCATGGAAAGACTCAGGTTTCCATCCATTCTCACTGGTGATTATCAGTGTTTTAACCTAATTTGTCAACTATCTCAGTAGTGAAGATTGCAGGCCCTGGAGTCATACTGTTTGTGTACAAAACACCCTTTTGATAGTTACACCCTGTACAGAACCTTGGGCAGGTAATTCAGCTTTTGTGTGCCTCCCTAACTCTTCCCTGTAATGGGAGAAAATAATGGTATCTAGTGTGTGGTTGTTATGAAAATGACAAATTGCAACCTTGATAGAGGGCTGTGGTGATTAACTGCTGTAAAAGGACCATGAAAAGGGCTAGATGATTCCTACCTAGTGAGTGACTGGGAGCGCCCAGAGGCTGCCCCCAGTCCCTGGCTGTAACCTTCTTTTCCATCATCGAAGACACCAACTTAGCATCCCTCTGACTCTGCTTCCATTGTCACTTCTGTTTCTTTGACCACAGCTAGGAGAGGCCTGCTTTTAAGGACTTTGTGATTAGACTGAGTGCCCCTGGATAATCTAGGATAATCTCACCAGGTCAAGGTATTTAATTAGATATGCTAAGTCCCTTTGCTGTGCCAGGTAAAGTCCCCAGGTTCCAGGAATTAGGATGTGGACATCTTGGGAGGAGCCATTATTCTGCCTACTAATTTAGTTCTTGTTTTTTGTTTTGTTTTGTTTTTTTCTTTTATGTGAATTTAAGGAACAGATTTTCAAGTTCTACACGTGCATAAATAAAGGTTTTATTAGAGTTATAATTAAGATATTTCAGAGAGTTCCAAAATAGGGCATAAAGCAATATTGAGTTAACAGACAGTTGATACTTCTAGGCTTTTTACTTCAGAACTGTGGATGGCTGCTTCAGTTATCTCTCAGTGTTTAGTCAGGTGAGTTTGACAAAAGCCAGTAAGGATCTTCTTATGGGCTGGCCTGTGCCTCCCCCGAGGTGCAAATGTTGAAACCCTAACATACAGTACCTCAAAATGTGACCGTATGTGGAGGTAAGGATGTTAACGAGGTAACAGAGTTAAAATAAGGTCTTTGGGGTAGGCCGTGATCTAACCTGACTGGTGTCCTTATTATGATAGAAGGGGAACTGTGCACATGCAGGCGACATTATGTGAAGGCTCAGCAAATGGCAAGGAGGGAGGCGTCCGCGGAAACCAAACCCGTCAACACGTTGATCTTGGACATCTAGCCTCTAGAACTCTGAGAAGATACATTCCTGTTGTCTAGACCATCAGTCTTTGGCATTTTGTTTTGGCATCCTAGCAAACCAATGTGAAGTAAAATAAATAATTGTGTTTTATTTTATTTCATAGCCCCAGTGTGTCCTTCCCCAACCAACCAATGTACCATTACATTGTCCCCCCACCCAACTCTGGTACAGAAGTGATTGGCTTCTGATATGCTATAAGCCACTTACTTAGTTTATTGATTATATATCCCATCTTAAATTGTATATGAGCTCCTTGTGGGCTGTGATTTTGTTTGTTTCATTGTTACATCCCCAAATCCAAGGGTGATGCTTGCAGATGTGAGTTGCTTTAATAATTAATTAGATAAATTTAAAAAATGAAAGAATATCACATTTTCTATTAACCTGGTGAATTAAAGTTTGTAAAAAAAAGATTTTCACTTATTCAGATGGGCAGACACTGACATATCTTAAAGATGTATGATGAAACTATTTTGATTGAAATAGGAACCCTCCTAGATTGCTAATGAGAATGAAATTTGTTGCAACTATTTTGTAGAGCAAATCATCAATATTAGTATAATTGAAAACACAAAGACCCTAAGATCAAGCAATTTTGTGACAGGTATTTTTTTTACAGGAACTCTCACTGTGGTTAAATGAGACAGGAAAAGACGTTTACCAGTGAAAGTTATATAAGAAATAATCAGAAAATTGATAAATGTACTATTTCTCACAGTATAATAATGTACAGTAATTAATAGTGTGCTAAATCTATTTGAAATGGCAAAAACAATTCCTATGAACACACTTGTGAATGGGGAAAAGTGAGTTTTGGAGTGGTATGTAAGTATACCACTAGTATGAACAAATAGAAACTTACACAACAAGAATGCTTGTAAATACATACATATAGAAATTACAAAGGAGAGAACATAAAAAGGCACAGGGAATTCGTCAGAGGGAGTCTAGAGCACCTCCGATGTTTCGGCAATGCTGCACTTCCTTTATTTAAATGCTCTGGAATCATTATGGTGAGTCAGCCATTCTTCATCAGATTTCCAGATTGCTCTGGACACTTACCACACTAGTCGGCCCTCGGAGGCTGACATTTACTAACTGTATCCATGGATTCATTTGCCATCCCTTTCCCTGTCAGTGGGTTTGGCCAACATGAAGCATCGGGGAGAGCTTTGCTTGCCTGCCCTGCCCTTAACGCTTCTCCCAGGAGCCCCTTCCCAGAACTTACTAAAGGAGGAAGAATTTATGGTATCCCGTACAACCATTTATCTGACTCATTTTTCAACAAGTGAAGTTAGACTGTGTGCTGATAACAACTAGATTCAGTGGTGTTACTCTGCTCCTTGCCACACTGAAGCAGGTAGATTGCTAACAGTAGGAGTTCCTATTGAATGCTGGAAGCAGCACCTTGTGGTATTAAAATGCCATGTTACAGGCACGTTTATATAATCTGCCTCTATTAATGATGCTTTTCAATAAATGGTGCTTTTCCCATCATCAAAATTCATGTATTTGGAAACAAGTTGTAGAAATGGACGTTGCTCATGCTACTTTTTTTTTTAACCTAATAATTTGCAGGTTTTTTTCTACATCTACCAAATAATCCACTTGCAGAGTTGCAGTTCACTTCTGTATGACTGACTTCTTAACTACATTGTAAATCTGAATCACCCCTTCTCCACAGGAGAACAAGGGAAAAAGAGGGATTCCATGATGGACTGTGTCGTTAGTTATCAATTTTAAGAGGGAACAAAAAACACATTGTCTGAAACATGATTGGACCTTATGCAGTTAGAGCATCAGTTGGATTTCCCTGCTGGGTCTGAGCACAGGGAAGATGGGGAACTCCAAGCCCCAATTGTGTAAACCCCTCCACTCTAAATGCTTAGCCTCCTGTGAATTCCTCCTCCTACATGCTTTTCCCCTTGACCTGGACGTGGTAGCTTCTTCTGTAGTTGCTCTTAGCTCCGTGTGTGTGTGTGTGTGTGTGTGTGTGTGTGTGTGTGTTTGCTCTTCCAGCCATCTGATAATTGTGTAATTTATCATCTGTAGTAGAATCATCTCTTTCAAATAACTAGCATTGTTTTTTCTTTCCTGACTGGACCTTGATAAATACATCTGTGGGTTCATTGTTAGACTATCCGTTGTTTCCGTTGTATGAGTCATGAAGTTATTCAGTAATAATTTTGAAGTTGTTCCGTGATTGCAGCTCTTTTTAGTGGGCCAGTCTATACCTTAAGCCATGTCTTACGAGTGTGCTTACAATGGCATAATTGTCTGAGCGTCTATAGGAAACAGTAAATATAGATACCTTGAGTCTGCAAGTCTTGCAGATCTCAGATTATATGATGCAGTCTGCACTGGAATTAAAAGTATGTTAAAAGGTTCCTCTGATGCTATGGTTTCTTTTCTTTTTTTTCTGGATACAGTTTTATTAAATTTCTGTCACAATTTAAAAATGCCTTGGGCCGGCTGAGTGGCTCAGTTGGTTAAGAGCTCGCTCAAGAGTTTGAGCTCTAAGCAACAGCGGTTCGAGTCAGCCCGAGCTGAGCAGCCGTGAGCTGCCAACAGGTGGCGGGATGGCTCAGCTAAAAAAAAAAAAACAAACAAACAACAACAAAAAAAAAAACCTTGAAATGTCATGATTTTCATATGTCAACATCTTGATTTATAAGACCATAAAACATATATTTCATGGGAAATTTGCATTGTTAGTCCAGACGTCACTCATTATATTAATGTACTCCTACCATATGCAGCACAATCAGAAAACACTTTGTATAAAACCATTGACTTGAAAATCTCATCTGCTGGCTTAAAATTGAATATAAAATAAAATATACATCTGTTTATGCCTAGGATGTGACCAGCAGTTTCTAATTAAGGATCTATGCTGAATCCATAAAGCACATGCAACAAAACAATTTAGAATATAGTAAATTACTCAAATTGGTATGAAGTGTGCTTATTTTTATCACAAACATCAATTGGCAGGCAAAGCTACCTCACTGATAACTGATGAGTTAAATCCTTAGAAGAATATTGATTATCAGCAATAGTAGTAGTGTATCATTTTAACCTAATCTTGCTAAGAATTACTAATCAGAAGTGGATATGAAAATTTATCAATTGTGCTTTTATTTCTGTTACAATGATCAAATAGTTCTCATTTATTTAATCCATTGTATTATTTTAAGTAATATCACAATGTTGATTATATTCCTTGGATAAACCTACTTGTTTTTGAAATAGTAATATTATTTTAATATACTTCCTGGATCAATTTCTTAATATGTTAGTTACTAGTTCTTCTAGGCATGAGTAAGATTGGATGATAGTTACATTTTTAATGTTATCTATACCTCCTTATGTAAAAATGCATCAAGAAGTTTTATATTATTTTAAAAATATATTGGTCTTAAATATCCAAATGCCAAATAAGTATATATCTTTCAGTATGATGATTTTTAGGTGAAGTCTATGTAAAAAAATATATTTACACAAATACCAAAAGTCAACATACAATTCTAGTACATCGATGCATGGATAAAACATAAAGTTTATTGAAAATTAATGGAATGTGATAATTAGCTTCAGATGTTTTTAATTAGGCTTAGTGTACCTGCATACGGTAAAATTTATGCTTTTTAAGTATACAGTTTGTTGATTTTCACAAATTTACCTGATTACCTAACCACCAGCCAAGTTAATATAGAGAATATTTTCATCATCCCGGAAGGTCCCATATCCTCTTAGTCTTCAGCTTATTCACCACCTGCCGTAGGCAAACATTGACTTTTCTCTCTATACAGATAATTTTTGCATCTTCAGGATCTTCGTATCAATTTTAAAAATACAATATATATATATCCTGTTTTGGGTGACTTCATTCTTTCAGCACAGTGCTTTTAAATTGTACCCATGTTGTTTCATTTATCAATGGTTTGTTCCATTTTATTCCAGGAGTTATTGCATTGTATGGAGGTACCTCAATTTGTTTATCCATTCATCTGTTGATGGCAGTTTAGATTGTTTCCACTTCTTTTCTTATATAAAGGAAGTTCCCATGAACATTATTGTAGCAGCTTATGGATTTATATTTTCATTCTCTTGGATTAATACCTAGGAGTGGAATTGTTGGGTCATGTGGTATCAGTGTATTGTCTCCTGTCCCCAAATTCACCTTCCATTGCTGGCTCTATAAAAATGAAGCTCGGCCATTTAAAAATTGTCTCCTGCTGGCTGGTTAAGCGTTGTCAGCAGAAGAAGCAGGAAGAAACATTTAGAGGAAGGAGTTTTCCTTTCTGGGTCAGGTGTGCTCTCGGCAGTTTCCTCCAGTACAGATAGCTTCTCCAGCACTGGCTCTTTTTTTTTTTTTAAAGATTTTATTGGGGAATCGGGGGGAGGGGAACAGACAGGTTGCTGTCCTTTTGTTCTTCAGTCTAGTTGTGGAGGATGTCGCTTCACTGGCCCATGTTGGTATTGTGATCATTGTGCTCTTCCCGGGTGAGGCAGATTGGTTGCCGGGCCCCTGGACAGCCGCTCATGGTGGCTCTTGGCAGCTCATGCTGGCTGCCGACCACACACGGTAGCTCACAGCAGCCCACTGCAGCTATGCTGTCGCCGGCAACTCACAGCAGCCCAGCTCCAGGTCGAGCTGTTGTTCACTATCTTAGCTGTAGAGGGTGCAGCGTCACTGGCCCCCATGTGGGATTTGAACCAGGGCCCTGCTGCTCAGAGCTGGCTTCCCAAGCCAACCCGTAACCAACGCACCACTCGGCTGGCCTAGCACTGACTCTTTTCAGAGGGTTGTTGCTACAGTGCCTGAATTCTTCAGTGCACTTGGCTTCTACATCGTCCAGCTCACGCAGAGTGGGCAGCTCTCTCATACCCAGTGTCCACAGTGCGCGTGGTCAGCATTACCTAGGGCCCCCCAGCTGCCCCTCAGAACTGCTCAGGTGGTTTCATGGCACCCAATGCAGAGCTTCTCCTGTGCCCTAGAAGGCATATTTTCAGCAAAGGATCAAAGCAACTTCCTGCCCTCCAGTGAGTAACAGCCATGCCCTTGGCAGCAGGTTGGACTGCTGTCTAGGATGGGCAGGAGAGGGTAGCTCTTCCCATGTGCTCTGTCTCCAGCTTCTGGTCGTGTCTACTCTTTGAATGATTCCTGTATTCTTTGGAATTCTCTTTATTCTTAGTGATCAATCCTTCATTACGCCAGTCCTCTTTTACACGAAATGTTTTTTACGTCACTATGAAATTTTCCTGTTTTAAAATACTTGATGATTTATTTCTCCTGTTTGTACTATGTAAAATATGACTTTTGTGTTTGATATTTGTTCCTTCTCCAATTTTCCCAGTACTGGGTTGAAAGTTAGAGTAATTTTGACTTCGATCACATTGTTCCTGAGTTATATCTTACTATTATCCAGCATTTAGTTTTGTTCCTTTAACTAGAGTATTCTCTATTTTGTCAAAATGATGATGACTTTAAGTTTCCTTTCTTTTTTTGGTGGGGGGGCAGGTTACAGTCTTGTATAGTATAAGAAAATTGTTACTGCATATATTTTATCTAGTTTTGTAGTTCACAGTGGAACGGTTTATTCATTATGAGTTACTGTGTCATGGCCGGAAGCAGAAGTCTTGACCCTATAATTTTGATACCCCCCCAAAAAAATATACATTAAATTGCCACAAGACCAATAAATGCATATGGGTGCCTTGGAGATTACTGGGGACAAGAAAGATTACCAGCATTCAAAGAAGCTACAACAACCACATTGATTATTTGGTGTTTAGAAAGTAATGTTTTAATTAATCATTCCTCATATAATGGCATATATGTGTGTGTGTGTGTGTGTGTGTGTGTGTGTGTGATATATATATATATATATATAATTTTTTACTATATCCAAGGAGGGTGCATGTGTAGTCATGTAAAGCTTTCTCTTGTTTTCATTTAAAACATACAAATAAGTTTCCTTTTTAGCCTTTTCACACATATTGTGTCATTTTAAGCCGTAAATCTTATACATCCTTCCCTCCTGAGTTTTCGTCTTCTATTTCAAGTTACTTATGTAACATATTTAGCCATTTTGTCCTCTATTTCAAGTTACTTATGTAACATATTTAGCCATTTGTCCCACAGATATATTCAAAATGCCGGTAAAAACTCATAGTATTTCTTTTCACATCCTGTTCCTTGGAGTCGAGCTTAAGAATGATACCTACCTCCCTGTGTTTACCACTATTCCTCTTTTCAATCCCAGGGTCACGTATGTTACACAATATTTGAGTTTTCCGTATCACCCATGACCTTCCTGCCACGGCTGGTTTAATTTGGATTCTCAATCTGACTCCCGTGGTACAGGCCCGCTCTCACCATTCTGCCTAAGCTGCCAAAGCACTGTTCCCAAATGTGATCATATGAATTCCCTTCCCGAAGAGTTCTTGGGATAAAATTCACACTTAACAACAGATCAGTTCAAAATTTGATACCTGATCTCTTCTCCTCTCAGCTCCTATTACTCCACTACATAATAGATGCTCTTTCTCCCAGCCATACTAAGTTTTGTGAAAAAATTCTCAAACTGTGTTATAATTTCTCAAGCCTCTAGGTTATGACAAGTGCGGCTCCTCTGGTGAGATTGCTCTTTGAATCTCCTTGCTGTTATTAAGCTCAGTTCCTGCGGATCTCACTTAACATTGCATCAATCCCCCAAAGCTTTCCCTATCCACCTCCTTTTTGAGACTTTATGTCTATTTTAAAAGCTAATATCACCTGGTGATAGATCTATTGAAGTACTTATCAAAGTATATTTATTCTAAATCCGTTTAAATGTTTTCCCCCATTTGATCATTTTTCAGGAGAGCCAATTTTAATAGACTTTGAAATCCTGGCATTTAACAAAATATATTCCACACAGAGTGCCATGTTTTAAAAATACTCCTTTGATGAATAATCTAAAAAGGCTTGCAGACATAATAGCATAATACAGCATATCAAATGTATAGTAATATTTTCATCCTATACACCAAAATAACTAGAAGTTTGTTTAATGTCTCTTAATACATGCCCTCTACTACATTTAGTCACTATTAAACAGTTAGACTTTAAAATAACCCTGTATAGAAAAGATAAATAGGACAGTGGAAGACTCCCACAGGGCACTAAGGTGCCATAAAATAGATTAAATGAGAGACAAACTTTCAAAGAACATAGAAGGTGAAGGACAGTGTAAGTTTTGTAAAGAAAAAAAAAACATTTTCATTTATTTCTCACAATATGCTCCCTAGAGACAACAAAAAACAGAAACCTTGATCTATGTATTAGGGAGAAAGAAATAGAAACTATGCTGTTGGGAATAAAGCCAAAAACAAATAAATCGGTGATGTTTATTTTCAAACACATTTTTCCATTATTTTGGTGGGTTTTTGAATCCCACCATGATATTAAAAATGGTGGTTCATAACTTGTAAGCAACCGACCTCAAATAATCGTTCATGAATATTAGAAGAGAAAGGAAAAAGAAACTCTTGCATGCTTTAGCCTGAAACTAAGTATAAATAAATATTAAAATAAGTGAATAATTTTTATATATTTTGTCTCAATTCACTGACCTTTCTTATATACCCCACATACTGGATCATAGGAAAATAAAATAATTTTTTTTTCTAAAGATTTTTTTTTTTAATTGGGGAATTGGGGGAATGGGAACAGCGCTGGGGAATTAGGGAAAGGGGAACAGACAAGTTGCTGTCCTTTTGTTCTTCAGTCTAGTTGTGGAGGACATTGCTTCACTGGCCCAAGTTGGCACCATCATTGCGCTCTTCCCAGGTGAGGCAGATCAGTCGCTGGCTTCTGGACGGCCGCTCACTGCGGCTGCTGGCCGCTCACGCTGGCTGCTGGCTACACACGGTAGCCCATGGCAACCCACCTGCTGTCGCTGGCGACTTACAGCAGCCCAGCTCCAGGTTGAGCTGTTGTTCAGCATCTTAGCTGTGGAGGGCAGTGTCACTGGCTCTCATATGTGGGACCCAAACCGGGGCCCTCTGGCATCCCAAGCCAGTTCTTAACCATCGCACCACTTTGCCAGCCCTGAAAATAAAATAATTTTAGATCAACTATTTCGAACTCAATGGAGACAGATATACCATATTTTCCCATGTATAAGATGTTCCCATGTATAAGACACACCTTAATTTTGGGGCCTGAAATTTGAAAAAAAAATTATTACATAAATTTATTGAACTCAAGTTTTATTCATCATAAAATTTATACAACTCCTCATCACTGTCAAAACTCCCAAGCATTAGCTTGTCCTCATCTGTGTCTGATGACAAATCACTGTCTTCATATATTTCCTCGTCCTCAGCGGGAAATGCAAGTAAAAAAATCTACAACCACTGTATAAGACACATGCAGTTTTTAGACCCCTAATTTTTCAAAAAAAAGGTGTGTCTTATACATGGGGAAATATCGTAATAAATTTAAACTATTCTCCTACTCATTAGGTTATATTTAACTGTGAAGACAAAAAGCACAATTAACTGAATCATAAACAGGTTAGGAGTTTCTTTCTCACCTGTACAAGGTCAGGAGTTAGACAACAACTATGGTGTGGTGGCCCCTTGACACTCAGGGACCCAGGGTCCTTCTATCTTGTTGCTCTCCCTCTTGGTGTGACTTAGGTTGTGGGCCTCACCAGGTAGACTGGATAGCTGGGAATTGTGGGAGTTTGGTTTTGCTGTTGTTTGACTTGTTTATTTTGTGTGTGTGTGTGTTTGTTGTTTTTTTTTTTTTCATTTTGTTTGACTCTATGCAACTTTAAATTTGGAGATGTCATTTTAAAGAAGAAAGGGGAAGGGTGTTGAAAGACAAATAGTATTTAAATTCTCTTTACCTGTGAGTCTATACCTCCTTCCTTTTCTTTTTCTGTGCAAATGGTTATTATTTGGGTGTAGGGGTGACCCGTGACTTGGGTAACCTTGTAGAGGTGAGGAAATTTCCTTGATTATTATGCAGGCCTTGGTTACCATATCTAGATGTGCCTTTCTGTCTAGACATTGGAGTGACCATGTGCCACGCAGCCTCCATTCTCAGATGACCTCAAGACAAGTCATGGGTTTTGATTTTGTCCAGCGTCCTCTGGACAGAGGACGGGAGTGAAGACTTGTAAGTTCTTTAGCTTTAAATAAAAAACCAGACAGGAGAACATGTCAGCCTCGTTTTATTTCCGTCCACTTTCCTCTTGTGTCTTGAATGAATTCTCATCTTTTAAGTATCAACCTTAAATGTCATTACAACATGAAGGCCCCTTGTTTAATGCTGTCTAAAGGAAATCCTTCCCTTTCGTCTTTATCGGTTACAACAACCTATAGAACTTGTCAAAATCTTGAATAAATTTTTTAAATGCTGACTTATCTTGTAGAATAAAAATTATTGAGAGGAATAAATATGCCCAGATATTGTTCACCTTATGTTTTCAATATCTCGTAAATCTTTTACTGAATATTTTATGAATAAGTACGTTTCTTATTAGTATAAATGCATTTTTTCATAGAAAAATATTCACGTTAAAATATATGTGCCCATATATTTGTTAAAATATATGAGACCACTCTGTTTTCAGATACCTTTTAGATTTTTTTCATTGATATTATTCCTATTTTCCTGAAAATATTCAAGAAACGTTGATAAAATACTTGGAATTAATTGGGATCAACTGTATTTTTGTCTCAAAATCAAACTTCTTCAAATAAGTTTTGTAAGTTTCTTATGATATTGACTATGATCCCCCTGTACCCAGCATTTATTTGTTTATGTATTTTTTTGGGGGGAAAAGGCCTTTCCTCATTAAAGACAATACAATTGTCTCATAATCATAATATTTTTTTTTGTTCCCAGTCTTAATATTTACTACTTGTAGTATATGTATCTGCTATAAGTAGTCTTTATTACAATTATTTTCTGCTTCTCGCTTTTATTTTGACCATATTAGAGGAATAGGTTATTATTACTATTTTTAACCCTTTACAAGATAACTTGAATAAGCATCTAAGACTTTGGGCTTTTCTATAAATAGGCTGTAAGTGACATTAAATAGCTTTACATCATAACAAACACAAGAGACATTATATAATTATTCCTCTTTGATGAAGCACCAAGCCAACTCACATGGTCATGTCAATTGAGTGATAAATAAATTTAAACTGTTTTAAGATACTGAAAGTTTAAGGTTGCTTGGTTTTGCAGCATAATTTAGCTTTATGGGACTGATAGAGCTGGATTCCAAATGAAAAATTGTAATTAACCTTACACTTCACATTTGTGATATACTAGTGATCAATTCTCTTCATTTTTATAATTATTGTTTGATTGATGTTTGAGAACCCACCCAACAATCTGTAAGTCATTCTATGATGAATAACACTGCCATGAACAATATATAGCCTCATGATTAAGGACTGAGATGAAAATATATTCAGGAATTTGCAGCAGTTTCACTAGAGCCTTGTGGAATGTTGAGGACATATCCACCTGAATGATATTAACTATACTACTTCCTGTACATTTCCCTTTGACACATTTTTAAAATTTTTTCCCCGTTAAGGGCTGCGTTCCATTTTTTAATGAAACTGACTAGGCAGGATTAAGCCTATTATGGATATCCCAGGAATAACAAACATTAGAATTTTTTTTTTTGAGTGAAGTTATAAGGACTTTTTATTTCCAGTACGTGGTGATTGTCCTCCTTCTTCTTAAAAATAAAAAGAAAGTCATGTAACATTCCCCAAACTTATACAGACTTTTATACAGGTGCACTTATTTGCTAAGGGGGGGAAAAAGCAGTGTAAAATTATTTGATTTAAAAGCGTCTTTGGTTTATATCCATTATGCCTAAATTTTCAGATGGAAATATAAAGATTAAATGACTTAGGATGTTTGGTTTGCTTAATATTAACTCTGAATGAATGTTTCCTAATAGTCTTGAGTAAATTGTATTTTCCGTGTAACCACCTGATAATAAATGAAATGCTTTTTCCCCCAATGCTTAACATTTACTAAAGAGACTTGCTAAGTGTTATGTGCTGTTTGCCGTGTCTTGGCACTCTCCCTGAATTACTGTGGTTCTTTCTTTCTTTTTTCCTCTTTCTATCCTCTCACCTACCCTTCCTTCCTTTCTGCTCTCCATCTGTTCCTCCTTCCATCCCTTCCTTTCTTCCTTCTTATTTATTTATTTATTTATTTATTTATTTATTTATTTATTTATTTATTTATTTATTTTTCTTTTGGTTTCAATTTGGACATTTTCATCCCTGCCCTGTGGAATTAAAATAATCATAGTGATTACATTGTGCGACTATGTGTTAAGGTCAATAGCATTATATTTATTTATATCATTCCTTTAAAAAGCCTATTTGCAATAGGTTAGAAATAGAATACAGATTTCATACAGATCAGAAACTGTGCTGAAAATTAATAACTATTAGACTTAAGCATGTGGCTTAGTCTTTCAAAGAACGAAAGAATTTTATCAGGCATACTAGAAAAATCTGTCATTCAGTGAGACTGAAGAACAGATGTGTCTAGAGTAAACTCCAATTACACAGCTCTGTGTTTGGCTAAAATTTATTGTAACATTCTTAGTCACTTTTGAATAGTCTTTTAGGGTCTATATCTGTATCTCTCTATATATATCTATACATATATCTCTGTCTCTATCTCTCTCCTCCCTCTGTCCCCACAATCCTAGTGTCCATTGTGATGAAAGCCTGAGTCAATTAATACAGCAAGGGAATGGGGGTCCTATGGTACTTAGAAAACAGCCCCTCAGTAATGGCCTGTAGGTGTGAGGCATTCAAACACTGTAATCATGATTAATTGCTAGCCAACTAGCAAAGGGAGCCCCAGATGCATTTAAACACAGATTTCAGCTCAGCATGATAAACAAATTGAAAGTTCTCTTCTTTTCTATTAGTGTATCTATTAAAATAACTTACTATGCCTGCCTAAAAGCATTAAGCACCTTCAAGAGTAGAAAAACAAGTTATAATCCCGTTAATAGAACATGTGTGCATTTTAAAAGCTTTATCTTGCTAAAGGATCTCTGCTGTTTGTCCCCTCTGTTAAGGAAATTAGTGTTACTAGAAAAGCAGATTACAAAACAACATTTCTAATGATTTACTTCTCTGGGCCCTAAACCCAAATAGAAAATTACGCCTTCTTTATAAGTAGAGGGGTCATTGAATTGACCCATTTCAGACACAAAAATAACAGAATGTCTCTCCTTCGTCCACTGCCAACCTGGAACATCTAAGAATGTGCATAATAGTAAGTTGGAAATCTCAAATTCTTGGTTTGGACATAGAAAAAAGGACAGACTGTCATATCAGCAGAACGATTATCTGCGTTCAGAGGAGGAAAACTTTGACACAGGCAGCGTCATGCACAGAAACAGTGGGAAGGAAAGAAACTGGGGGGAGTTCTAGCTACTCGTGCCCCGGATGAGGTCCTGTTATTCCTGCCATGTGGCGCTTTAGGGTATAGATCAGCAGTTCTCAACCTTCCTAATGCCGCGACCCCATAATACAGTTCCTCATGTTGGGGTGACCCCCAACCATAAAATTATTTTCCTTGCTACTCTATAACTGTAATTTTGCTACTGTTATGAATCGTAATGTAAATATCTTTTTGTTTTCCGATGGTTTTAGGCGACCCCTGTGAAAGGGTTGTTCGACCCCCAAAGGGATCGCAAACCACAGGTTGAGAACCTCTGGTTTAGATGATCTGACCAGGGAATTTTGTTGCCTGGTGCACATGGCCCTGTGTTTGTCTGCCTGCCGGCTCAAACTGCCCGTGAGCAGTCATCCCCCTGGACTTCTTGTATCGCTGCTATTAACTGTTGGTGGAGAAACCATGACTAAACATGCATCCTGACGCCTGTTTTTTTCTATCTTCACCTGAATTTAATGCTACCTCGAGCTTTCAACCCTGGGACTTTAAACACATTATAAAGTTAAAATTGAAGTGTCAACAGGAAAAGAAAAAAAAAAGTTTTAAAAATATTAAAAAATAAGTAAAATTATTGGTTTAAAAATATAAAGGGTATAAATGGAAACTATTTTTTCATAATTGAATGTTATCAGTAGAAAATGGGTTAAAAATGTTTATACGTATTCTGGGTACTGTGTCCCCAGGTAAGGTTTTACTAAAACATGCACGCGGGCATGAACATACCAAAGGGACTTTGAAACACTGCGGCACCTGGCAGGGGAAGGTGCTGCTTAGCTAGCTGCTATGTAATAATCCAAATTGATCTGAAAAAAGGTGGGTCTTTCCATTTCATACTAATGCTTCTGTCAAAGTACTGCGAGGCCTGACCTTTGCCCTTCCATACTTCAGTTTTGTAAGTTAGAATAAGGAGGAAAAGCAAACAGGATCTCTGTAACATGTTTACTGGCAGCCCACTGAACGCCTGAACAGCCAGTGAAAAAGAACGAATCTTGACTAGGATCCCTCATTCTTTGTTATCTTGGTTATAAGAAAAGGTTTTGTGTTACCTTTCTGTGGAGAAACCGAGAAGGAGTATATTAATACTTCTCAAATATTAATCAAATATTAATACGTGGGAAAGGAGAGAGTCAGACCAGGGCTGGGACCCATTTCTCTCCTACTGAGTGGGTGTCCTCTGGAAAGAAAGCTGCCTTGTACGCATGCTAGCGGTACTTACCATAGACTTGATAGCAGCCTTGCCTAAGAATGTCTTGTAAGTGTCAAAGTCATGGGAGCCAAAGAAAGTCTGAGGAACTGACCTAGACTGAAAGACACTTAAGACAAAGGTAAAACATAAATCCAAAACAGATCTTTTTGCTATTACAGACATTCTTAGGACAATTTTCGACATTGAAATGGCACCTGAAGACTAGATAACTGTTTTGTCTTATTTGAAAATTTAAAAGACTATTGAACATTGTTTTCAGTAAGTAACGTGAAGTCGCTGCTAATTTCAAAGAGTGTGTCTATTTTCAGCTCCCAAGAAGGTGTGGAGATCTGAAAAAAATCAAATTCCCCAACAAGAGTTAAAAAAATACTTTATAGAAAAAGATTGTGACCCCTAAAATGTATTCCTTTTCCCTGTCTCAACAAAGGTAAATCTTTCATTCCTACACTCTGCATACATTTCAGTTTGTACCATGCTCCCAAAAAAGTTGACTAAACACATTTTTTAATCCTCCTGCCACAATGGATCATAAACTGTAAAACATCTAAAATGCCCATTTTCACAAACAGGAAGCATAAGGGTGAAAATGTTGACTGCAGCATTTGTAAATATTTGAAGCTATTTCCTGCAAATATTATAGTTATGGTCAGTGAGACTGTAAGTGTTCAGACCAAATGAGACACGATCGAGCAAAGTAGACTCGGGGGGTGGTGAAAGCATTCAAATACAATTCAAGAAAGTTTGAGGCAGCAAACAAAACTTTGCGAAATGCAGCTTTCATTCCCTAATCACATATTTCCTTCTTACTTTTCTTCACACTGATTTCTGCCAAAACAATTCTAGGGCTTTATTGATTCATGATCCTTCTTCATCCCTTAATCTATTTGTCGCACTTGGTGCTGCTGAATGCTTCAAAAATAGTATATATCTCTCAGATCAATCCCCATTACACTACATCTTGTTTGTGTTTTCTCCTTTCTGACTCCATTCAATGAAAAATAAATGCAGAAGAAAGTGGATTTTCTAATTAGATGTTGTTTCAAAGAAATGAAAAGCTCTCGAGCAGATGGGATGTTGCTTGATTTTTTTGTGTGTTTTCTCTGTAGTGTTGAAATGTGCTTTACCCATCTCGTTAGTACCAGGGCATGGGCTGGAATGCTCAATCCTAGCCCCACCTCTAGAACCGCCGCTCTACCTGCCATTAATTTCAGAAGTCTTCAATGAGTCATCATTCTTTAGTGAGGTCTCTGCGAGGAACAAACCAGCTTTCATCTAGAGATAGTATCCCATCAGAAATACCCATTTGAATAACTGAAACTCTTTTTTTTTCTCCTCCTTTTATTTTGACCTGCATTGATGACCTGCATTTTGCTAATATGTACAATTTTGTTCTTTAGAAACCTTTAAATCCTCCACCGACCTCCCTTGGAGACTAAAGTTTATTGTTTCCACTATTCTCTGTCACTGCCTTGAAAACCTTTCTGGATGTTGGCTACCTGTCTGAACTTCAGAGAACAGAGCTACTCCCTGGATTTTCTTTGGCTCTCTGTCTGCTCATTTCCTCACAGGACAGCCTGGTATCACTCTCCATGAGCCTCTCTTGGTGGTGGCTGGTAGTTCGGCAAAGAGACACCTGAGACCCGCTATTCCGGGTCCCTCCTGTGTAGCGCTGGGTCGGGGTGACTCTCAGGCGCATCCAGAAAGTGGACATGTTACCTGTATTAATCAGTTTTGAAGATACTGGTTTAAGTAAGGAAAAAAAAAAATCCATCGGCTTTCCTTTTAGTTCTGAGGAATAATAGCATTTTACTAAAAAAGCGAACAGTTCATTTTTGAATTGTATGATTGTTTCAAAATATATGCAGTAATTTATGTAATTGAGACTGAGAATATAAGTTATAATTTGAGGCCCTAAGGCTGAATTCTTTGGGATGCTCTTGAATGAAGTAAACTGTTATTAGTTACGTTATTCTCTTATCTGCCAAATATTTGTTGAAGTAAAACCCAGCACATGTAAAATATGTCTGTGTTTTTCTTTAGCATCACTAATTGTAGGGATTTCTCTGGATAAACAAATGAACAAACACCTAAAAAAGAAACCAAAAAAAATTTTGCTATATTTTATTTAGATATGAATTTGCATTTTTAGGTAAAACACATATTTCTTCTGAATATTAATTACATGTGTCCTTTAAAAAAATAGAATAATCTCTGAAACACAGGTCATGAACTCAAATCAATCATGTCTCTATTCTAACCCATAATGCTGTCAGCAGAAGCAGCACCATGGCCACCACTGTGCATCGTGGAAATGCTCTGCTTTGGATGATGATATTCTTGTCTCAACATTTCACCTCTGTAAGGTTTTCTACATCTTGTCATTGATACCTCATGAGGCCCTGATGTTTTTGTGGAATATGATTTTAGCCACAGAAACAATACTTGACGTAGTTGAATTTCCCAGTTCTCTTTTGACCGAAGAACATTTCGTTTTGGGGGGTTCATCTATGACTTTCAGAGGATTTTTCAGTGAACTTTTAGGAAAGATGAATATGTAAATGAGAGACAACATATGCAAATATCTGTCTTTATTTTAAGACTCAAAAAAAAAGATCTAAGTATGAGACAGTTTTCAGGATATATAAAGATCACCATTTCCATATAACCAAGATTATATTTTGTAACAGTTTGCATCTTTATAATGCAATATAGTAATATTATACTTAATTATACGCTCAAAAGATTTTTAAATGTGTTTCTTACTAAAAAAAAAAGTGTTTATTAAAACATTTTCCAGGGTTTCCATCACACTGTTGAAACACATGGTATGAAAAATACAAAAAAAAAATTACAAGCTATATGTTGTAGATATAGATAGATACAGGATTTATTTTGAGAGATAGCTATGAAAAAAAAGAAAATTATAAATTTAGCTAAATCTTTTGAATTGAATTGCAAAGGAAATGAAAAAGAAGGGGAGGTAGAGAACCGTGGGAGAAAACAGCTACTTCCAGTGAAATGCTTATGAAGGTCATTGAGCAAATTTACTAATTATGCTGGTACTAATGGAGGGGAGGAGATAGACATAAAGCAGGGGAAAGGAAATACTAGAGAGTAGGAATTGTGATTTTTAATCTGTGCATCTGGAATAAAGTTCTGATGAGGAATAGATACATAACCCCTCTGTTGGGACCACAAGAGATAGCATGACATGACTTTGAATATGCAGGAATAAAACGATGTTGTTGCTTGTAGATCACTTCAGAATTTTGGATTGTACTCTTTTAGGTTGAACCATGTAAAATTGCTACCTTTTGACCATTTTACTACATAAACAGTGACTTTATGTGGTTTGACTTACTGTTGGAGTAAGATGGCATTGGAAATTCTGAGTACAGTAGAGTTATACATTTTAAGAAGCTGACTCTTAGACAGGGGCAAGAAACAAATGAGAAAACCATTTGGGGAGCTGTCACAGTACTCACTGTGTGTGAAAAGCAATGCGCTATATATTAAGGTGCGCTGGAAAGAAATGTGACTGTACGCTAAGCATCTGCTGGGCTTCAGAAATGATGACTGGCCTTAGAAAAACAAATATAACTGATTTTACTGCCATCCACAGCACGTTGTAGGACAGTTATTTTAAACTAAGTTATATACCAGGCTGTGTGTGGTAGTTTATAATAAAAAAAATATGGAGACACTGGCCACTTCCCAGATCCACTGACTTAGTTTCTGTGGTTAGATTCATGAGGAAGTGCCGTGTGTGTGTGTGTGTGTGTGTGTGTGTGTGTGTGTGTGTGTGTGTGTGTGTGTGTGAGAGAGAGAGAGAGAGAGAGNGAGAGAGAGAGAGAGAGAGAGAGAGAGAGAGAGAGAGAGAGAGAGAGAGAGAGAGATATGTGTGTGTATTGAATCATCTAGCTCATTCAGATGTGAAATTCCAGTTAAAAGCCATGGAATACTTAGACAGACATACAGTTAAATGGATAATTACAATATCATGTGACAAATAAGATGGCATAAGGATGCACAGAACTAAGGAAACTCATTAGCAAATTGAATAAATCATAATTTACTGAGTAATTTTTCCAATTATTTGGCTGTATGTAACTTTTCAAAAGTACATTTATCTGGAGAGTCATAAGCAAGCTTTATGAAAATGAACACTAGTAAATAAATGGTACTTGTTCAGCCTGTTTGCCTTGCAACTCACTTATATTAGGATTTGGGCAGTGCCGATACCTTTTATTTTGATAATATCATGATATGAAAATTGTGTGTTATGTTTTCATAGTTATACTTGACAGAATTTGCAAAGAATTTGAGCACTTGTCCTTTTTGGTGTTGATTTTCAGCCAGGTTTGAGAAATTAGTATTGTTCTGAGTTATCAAATTCTTCTTCTATCTGTGTTTTCCAGGCAGGATAAAGGGAACCTTTATGCAACCTGTTAAATTTCTCCAGTCACTGGCCTTAGAGAAGTGCTCACATGAGAAGCTCGGGCTCTAGGGATCGATCCCATTGACAGAACATCTTTGCACCACTGTGTATCTGCAAGGACTTCCCTTTCTTATTCATGTACTTAGTACTTCATTTACTATATTTTTAAAAATAAATATTTATCAAGCATTTTTAGGTGTTCTCTGGTGGGAGCACTGTCCAGACATCCATTCTACCTTAATGTTGGGCAAACGGCCTTGTTCTTTAGTGTCCAAGGCATTTGAGACATAAGAAAATGGCAACCACACACATTATTTTGATATGTAATTTACTATAATGAAACATTTGGAAAAATAATTCCTCTAGCCATTTTAGATACCATAAATCCATAATATACAGAAATCCGGAGCCTAGGCAGTTTATTACTGTTTTATAACTTAGTTCTACATATCAGCCTCATAATTAGTTTATTTCTATACTTGATTTCATAGCTTCTTAGAGATATAGCTACATTCATTTTGGTATTTCCCTGAGATTTCTGGAATCTCAGCAGAACCAAGAGACAAACAGTCCTCCTTAGACAACCTGATGTAGAATGTATTTTTAATACATTGATTTTTGCTGCAACAACATGGCCCTTTTGCCTCCTTAAAGGGTAAATTGAAAAGCAGTCCTCTGGAAACCTGGCAGACTTTTCCTTATAGAGTATCTTCCTGGTGAAATTAAAAGCATTTCTAAATGCAAACTTAAATTTTATCCTTTTGGTAGCTGACATTTTTCTCTAAGATGATTTACTTTTAAGCATTTTAGGGCCAGCATCACATAAATAATTGTTCTGTCTCCTTGATACATTTATTTGGTCTATTAACCTTGTTAGAAGTTTGTATTGCTTATTAGTATTTTATTATAATTTGTAGGATCATCTAAATGTTTCATCTTCCAAGAGATAATGGATTGAGTTTGCATAGTTACATAGTTAGTTTTTGTCTTTGGGATACATGGGTAATTATTATTCATCTATTATGTCAGACAATGATATTATTTGGTAATTGTTGTGAACACCAGAACTGAGCAGTTATTACTCTACTGGTAAAATTCCAGTATTTTCAAAACCTTCCTAGCTTACTGCTAGTGCCCTATATTTAATTTAGAAAGAAGTGTATAATTTATTATATAAACAAACATAATGGAGTGAAGAGACAAAATACTATTTATAAATACTCTTTCCTTCTTATTAAAATCTATTAGAAGTCAAATTTTATTCAGCCCTTTATGTTTCATGTACTTCATATTATTTATTTTTTGTTTAAGGGGGCATCATTCACAAATTCAATTTTTTTCAGTGAACCAAAATTATTCTGCTTTTGCTTCCGACGGTGAAAGTGTCACCATGTGGTCACTGGCAGAACCTTTAGGAGTCCCATCAGATAGTCTGTGACTCTTTTCCAGAGCTTTAATTCCTGTTCTCTATCACGGTCAGGAGCTTCATAAAATGGCAGCTGAGAGGAGTAACTGGGCCCAAACTCCTTTGACGACTCAAAGACCGAATATTCTCTCATGCCATATTCTTACCAGGTTTCATTATGTGTGAACCCTGACAATGAGCTTCCCTTCATGGATCTTAAGGGAAATTGTAAGTGTAATTCAATAATGTAATGATATGAAATTCCTAAATCAAAATATATGCGTACATTCATAACAATCCCAACAAAATTCCCATGAGTGTTTTTATAGAACAAGATGAATTATATGTATAGATTATTGATCAGTTTTTATAAAAAAAATTGAAAACAAGAGTAAGAATATATCCCAAAATATAGGAAAATATACCAATGGACTGTAATAATGAAGTTGTCCTTTGTCAGAAAACAAGTCAATGTAACAGCATAGAGAAAACAAACACATAATATTTTATACATGGGAAATTAGTACATGGGATAAAAACATTTTATCTCACTCTGAGAAAGTGGGAAAATTGGAAACCTTTTGAAAAATGAAATGCATTTCATAATAAACATGTTAGTAATGACATAATACACACATGATAACTGATACAAGTGCTAGAATGAAATGTCGGAAAATGCACATACATATATGTTTATATAAATAACTTCAGCCTAAGGACCACTTTGGAGTAGGCATAATAATTCCCACCCTCCCCCTAAGATGTTAATACTCCATCCCCCAGAACTTGTGGATATGTTTTTACCTTACATGGCAAAATTAACTTTCTGCACGTGATTAAGTCAAGGATCTTGAGTTAAAGTAATCATCCTGAATTATTTGGTAGGAAGGAGGCATTAGGGTCAGGGTGATGTGAGGATGGAAGGAAAGGAAAGAGGAAAAGGAGGTGTGAGGACAGAAACACAGAAAAAGGAGAGAAGGGGTGGGGTGGAGGAGGAGAGAGGGTGATGGCTCAACCCGTTGCTGGCTGTGAAAACGGAAGCTCAGGCCATGAGCCAAGGGATTCAGGAAGCCTCAAAAAGCTGGAAAGAGAAGGCAGCAAGCTTTCCCCAGAACCTCCAGAAGGCACACAGGCTGCCCAACAATTTTCCACTTCGACCTGTGGAACTATATGATAATCAGTTAGTGCTGCTTTAAGCCCCTAGGTTTAATGATATTTTGCTATAATAGCAATAGGAAACTAACATAATCTTACTGAAGTAGAAACAGAAAGAGGTACTTGTATTAGAAAAAAACTACAACTTTTTATGTCATAGCAATTTTTTTTTAAATTCATGTTTAGTAAATATTTTACAAAAATAAGACAAATGACCAAATGGAGGACAGTATTTGCAACATGGATGAAGTATACAGGTGAATATTCAGATTATCAATAGAGCTCCTCCTTTAAAATAAGAAACAGATAGCCATGTAATGTTTATGCAAAGGATATAAAAAAGCTAGTTATCAAATAGGAAATACAAATAAGAAGGAAGAGATATATATCTTCAAGAACAATCAATGAAATTATTATTAAAACATGCATTTTTTTTTTCTTTTCAGAATCAACCTGTAGAAGTTTGAGTACTTCATACAGTAAGTGTTTCTGGTTTTATTTTCAACACTTTAAAAATAGAATAACAGACATTTTAATGGTATTATTAAAATGATTACATAGTCTATACAGTGAGATGTGCATATTCTATTCCTTTTTATTTGCATATTTCAGTGACCATCTTTGAGAAAAGAAGCATTTGAAATTATGAATGATATAATCATTTCTTATATGTTGAATCAAACATGATTGAGACTAAAATTATTAAGAAAGCATGAGATAATGTAATCATTCTGTTGAAAATCATTTTTGCATAAATAAGTACGTAAATATGATGGGCACTAAAACACACTTAGACTTTGCCGAATTTTCATAGAGAAAGTTCAGGTTAAGTAGAAGAGAATAAGTTAATGGAATTATATTTCAGAGGTTGACCTTTTTGACAATGTCTGCTTAAGCAATATAATGTCATTTATTCACAGAAGAACTCATTTTTCATATCTTCTGAAGTTTCAATGTATATATATTCTATGGCTTTTTTATGTGAAGAAGATTTTACTTCTTCCCCTGACACATAAATATATATGTGTCAGGGGAAGAAGTAAAATCCTCATGGATGATCTTAGTTTAACAACAAAATACCTCTCTAGCATCAAATAACTATATGTGTATGGTAATTATATTTACCTTAAATACCTAATTCTTTGAAGGAAAAAAAAACAGAAAAATTTTTAAATGAAAGAAATTAGTTCAAAAGAAAAACTTCTCAGTAGATTTATATAATCTATGCATAGATGTACTCTAAGAAGGGGGAAAAAAAAACATTTTGTCACTGTCATAATCATTTACATTATGAAACACTTTTCCTCTTAGAAGTCTCGGAGTTTTCCATTCAATTTCACTTTTACCTTTATATTCCTGACTATCCCTATGCAAAGTCCAAAGTTGGTTGGATTGAGAAAGCTACAAATGAAATTGTCCAAATAACATACCATGATTCCCCATGGTTATTGATTAAATTAATTTCTAAAAAAATTCTATGCAAAATGTTACGTAATCTGACATAAATTTGGGGTTTGCACACTAAATGAAGAGATACTATATATATATATATTTTTATTTTTGAATGATGTTTTAGTTTTAGCGTTAACAGCTTTCTTCTTACGATTACCCATCCTTGTTTGGAATCAAAGTATCTAGCAGGGGTGTGTGCAAGAGTTTGAAGATTTCTTATGAAAGGATAGTTCTCTCTATCCTGGTTTGAACTCAGAAAGTATGATATTATACTATAGGTCATATAACCACCAAGATTTGATGTATGCATACTAAATATGTTTATATTTGTAAAGTATCCTGAATCTGTGAACATGTCCTACTAGTCCCCATAACTATAACAAATAATTTCTTTTTTCATAATTATCAAACAGAAATGGTGGTTAAATCAATTTGAATCTTACTCCTCTAATTTAGGAAAAAATAAGATGGAAGAAGATTAACAAAAAATAGCAACCATTTCAAATACTCTTAGAGAAGGTTTAATTCCTGTGGTGGTCACATAGAAGTGAGGTTAGCATAGGAAGGAGCTACTCAAAATGTGGCCCATGATGGATGCTTTTCTCCGCCTCTTTGTTGTCAGTCCTGATGAGATAAGTAACTTCCAGAGTGGTGTCCTCTTGTGCTAGATAACCATCTAACCACACGAAACTTAGGAGTTTTGTTGCTACAAGAAGTTGGGAGGATGGATTTGTGGATATAAAGAGCAGGCTTTGCTAAACTTGGCAAATCTGGGAGACCTGATGTTTTCCTGAGCTTGGTGGGTGTCCACGAGTGCAAGCTTCCGTTTCCTAGATAGAACCCTGCGTAACACAGTGAGGTCAACAGGCGTGGAAGTCAGCCAGTCACTTTACACTTGTGAGAATTTTCATGAAAAAATTTTTTTAAGTGTTAGAAGAAATATTTCATAAAGAACTGAGTCAGTCTACTATTTACATTTTTTTTAAATGTTGCTAAGATTGAAATTTACTTGGTGATATGGTGATTTTTCTTTAAGTCATTGTGTTACCTGCATAATTCTCATTTGTTGGTTAAGAACAGCCATGTTTACCAGTAAAGGTGGGAGAGTTGGAAAGCTTATCAGTTTCTTATAATATTATAAACCTAAAGGGAACCTGTCATTGTATGTCATATTTTTATTTTACAGACTTTTAATTTATTTTTCCATTCAACTTGCTCATTAGTAACCTATACAACTTTAAATCTAAAAGCACATTAGGGAGCATTCAATGACAGACTGTCAAAGGAAATGTTTAAATGACTGTTTTCTCATTCAAATGCAGAATAAATAGATGGGACTGCATGTAGGTACATGCCTTTATTATACCAAAGAAGAGAATATATATTGAGATAATACATGTTTAGAAGGAAGCTTGTTAAAATGCCAAATGAAAAAAAAAAGTCAAAAGAAAAATTTATAATTATCACACTAGGTTAATATTTCTTCACTGTCAGGATTTATTAGGATATTTTCATCTTTAAATATTAATTCTACAGTAAAAAGTAGAAATGAACAGAGAAGGAAAGAAAAGAGAATTGAATAGAACAGAAAAGAATAGACTAGAATAGAATAACAATAAATGATCATCTGTTGGAAATTGCTTCGTTTGGTACAGGGGTGTCAAACAGTGAACAAACAGTACAGCTAATTTTGGAAGTTGGGCAAACTATTGTTGATGTTCTTGAATTCAACATTACTTGTAAAAATCATATCAATATGTATATTGACAATTACAAAAATAAAAGGATGCGTGATATTTTTCTAATGTCCCTTTCATTGTACTTTGGCATTTGAGTTATTTTGTCAGCCATGTTAGGCTGCCATTAATTTGTCCATTTACAAGCTTTTTCAACTTGAAAAACTGAATCTCAAGTATCGTAGCCTCTCGTGACTTACTTGATAATGGGGAAATATGTTATGTTTGAGTAGAATTTAAATAACTTAGAGCAGATTAATTGTTCCTTTGGGGGAGGTTAAAGAAAATATATTAGCTTTATTTCCTTAACATTGTATATAAATATCCCTGAACATTTCCGAAGCTGCTTCATTTTATAAAAATGTCTTGATTCTTTGGGTAACCTAAGATTGTAACACAATGCCCTGATAGATTATAAGAATGACAACACACTGCTGTCAAAACATGTGGCCTCCCTTCCCACCCATCCTGGACACTCTGAAAATGTTTCTTAGTGAGGTTTCACGTGAGCGTGTTCACTGAGGCCCTCATGCCAAGAATCACCCGTATCAGCTCAAGTTTTGTTCAGGCAAAGTGAGCTCTTCTTCACTCTGGCTCCATTTGTGCAGTTCAGGTTCAGTGTAGAAAACTTGGAAAATACATTTTAAAACAGGTCACTCAGAGGTGACCATTATCAACATTTTAGCCTATCTCCTTTCATCCTCTATATGGGTATATGTACCAACTGGAATACTAAAATATACATGATACTTGCCCTTCTAATGTGTAAGCTATCCTTGCCCTTAACGTAGATAATACACTGAGTTTAGAAGTCATTTAGATCTTGGTAAAAGTTGCTTTATCAGATGCTCCCCTGGGTAGTTTTTGGAAGGCTGTTGACGAAAAGGCTAGAAGAACATACTGCTTGATGCAAGTGGACGAAGCACCATGACCAGGGAAACAGGCATTTTCAGAGGGAAAGAGGTCCCCATTACCATTAATATATTGGGTTGTTGGAAAAGTCATGACGCATTTTTGCAATGAAAAACATAGAAGCATACGTCATGAGTTTTCCGACAACCCAATACCTGACATTGGCTCAGTAAGAGAAATATAGATCATTGCTATGAGAGCAGACTTTGATGTATGTGGGAAAAGCAGTTAAAGACAATATAGTGCCATCTTTGCAAGCACTGCGTAATACTCTTTAGGTGTTGATGGCGCTCAATATATAAACTGAACATGAAAATGAATAGGTACGTTCCCTTCTTGACAAAAGAGCCTAATGGAACCTACCCAGCTAAGACTTTTCACATTAAATTGAAATGATACCTCTAAATCTTGGAGCTCGGGAAAGCTAGGCATACCTCTCCCATGTTAAGACACTGCAAAAATATTGGCCCAAGCAAGGATTTATACGGTGTCATTGAAAGCGTTCAGTGCTAGGTACACTTCCAGTAAAGGAGGCAGCGGATGGTGAAATGATGGCAGAGATTCCAAACACATCACATGGCACCTGAAGAATTCCAGAGAACTTAGATTTCCCTTTCCCCACCACATCTGGCATCTTGTGATGTTGTATTTTAAGGGAATAATTGTTCTTCAGAGGTATAACAAGTGAGTGTTTAGAGTTTGAAATTATAAAAAAATATTAAGGAAAAAATTTCACTATAAGGAAAAATTTCAGTGAGGTAAATGCACCTTTACATTTTAGAGAAGATTGCTATTTTGAGAGCTCAGTCTTTAAGACGAAACAAAAAAGGAGTAAACAGACTGAGGAAAATGACTTTTTTGCCACCAAAACTTACACTTGTATAAAACAAGGATTCCCAATAGTAGATAGACAACTATTGCTGATAGACTTGTTTACTTTAAGTTGTCTTGGGATTTTCTTTAAATTATAATAATGATTATTATTTGCACTCTAAGAAAGGGAAATAAAACTAATCACAATGGTGAAAATTCCTTTCTCTGAACATGGAAAGATTTCTAGTTCTCTCTCTCCTCGCTCTAGCCTATGAGTCTTTTCACCCTTCACACAGAAGCAACTCCCCTCCCGCATCTACTGCTCTCCCACCCCCAATATCAAACTTATATATTACAATTCCATTGACTCCATTCCCACTCTCTACTCCACTTCCCGTGACTACACGAGTCTTTATTGCCTATCAGTATCAGCTCATCTCAGGACCCCACAGGAAGAGAAGATAGCTGTCACCCATCGTCTGTCTATATACTGGACACTTAGCTCTGTCTCGTAAATACATTTCATTTTAACCTCATAGGAAACTGAGGTATGCTTGAAATAGGTTAAGATGCATGGTGGGTAAGGTTTTGATGGGGAAGCCACTTTTTTAACATTATTATAGATACTTTACAGATGAGGAAAGTGAGAACTGAGAGCTTATGATAGTTCGTTAAAACCCACAAAACTAGAAAGTGTTAAAACTATGGAGGTGTGAACCCAGGCAGTCTGGCTCCAGGTTCCACACACTTGTGCCCTGCAGTTGTTTTTCCTTTTTTGAAAAATTTTTATTGCATTTATTGGGATGACATAAGCCATTTTAGTGGCATTTAGGCTGTTGAAGGGTAGAATGAGAATAATGTGACACGGGGGTACCTATGGTGGAGGACCAAGATAAGCAAGTGAGATTTCTTGTCACCAAATACATTTCATGCTGTTTCTCAAAAAATGCAGAGGATCTGAAGGATTTACCAAGAAAAAATGAACCTAAAGAGAAAAAAGATTTTATGGCTTAGGAATGAATTTAATGGCATTACCATGAACTTATTCATATTGAGGTTATTTATCATTGGTGATCATCAAACTAAAGATTAGGATACTGGAGTCTTTAGAAGAATTGATTTCCTTAAATCATTATATGTACTTCTCCAAATGTATTATCTGTTGCAAAACCAAAGAAAATTATGTGTCTCTATCTTCCATTTAACAGTGAGCCCTTCTGTAAACACACACACACACACACACACACACACACACACACACACACGCCCCAATCTATGACTAATCTTACCACGTGCACTTTCCTGGGGTGAGGAAACCTCTACAATTCCAAATTATAAGATAGTTTGAAAGATTAGTGTGGGTGAGGAGAAAGTGAGTGGCCTAAATGAATAGATAGGGATTCTTCTAACAACTCAAGTACACTATAATTCTTAGCTTTTGGCAAATTTAAGGATGAATAAAGACAGTTTTAGCTGGTAGCTTATTAAAATTTTGTGATAATAGATTGCTAATATGACTCTGGCTTATCGCTCAAAAGAAGTGCAAGGAATTGAGTGATAGCACTAAAAGCCTGTTATCATTCATTTATTAATATGAACAGATGTTCTCTACTCCTGCATAAAAATAGAAAACTACAATTGAAATTGATTCTGCTACTTTTACTATTTTGACAATAAGTAATAGTTATGAACAAATCAAATGACTAACAAACATACTCATTCCATTTCACGAATGGTCACCTTTTTAACAACAGTTTGCTTTTTTGATACTTACCAATTAACATTTTGATATATTTACTTTGATTAATGATGCACCACTAATTATTCTAATGATTATTCAATCCAGATGATAAAAAAATGTTAACACTTAGCACTTCGTGGTAATATGAACATTTATTGAGCACCTACTATTTGCTAGATATGGTTGCTGCCATCAGGTAGGCAGAGTTGATCAATCAGAAATGGCCTCTAACATGGCGGCAGTGAAGGGTTAGAACCCAGGCTTCCCCAATACTAGTTGGTAGCTACTGGAATGCGCTGGGTACATCCTGCTGCATCTCTAATCTTCCGTGATGAGAAATAAGGAATATGAAATCAGTATAGAGCTTCGGCGATCACATAATCAAGTCAATCAACAGAGAAAAATCCTTCCACAGAAAGACTCCAAAGCGGTGGGTACACATGCACTTAGATTATCTGAGTTTTTGGTTGAGTTTTGCTAATAATGACATATGAGACAATGTATTCAATCATTTAAACTCTATTTTACTTTTCTGGGAAAAGGGAGGTAGCAAGCCCTACCTTGTGGAATGTTCATTTTGTTCCTTTCAGAAGTAGTCTATTGATGTGTTACATAAATACATACAAAGGTCAAATCTTAAGCAACAGCAAATTCTCTTACGTTAATTTGAAGTAAAGAATATAAAGTTTTAATATCTACCAGAATAGAATTTTAAGCAGAACTAAGAATATTTCTATGGGTTTTATGTGAGTTTAAACGATTATCAGTACAGATCTAGAATTGTTTTGAAGAATAACACTGATGAAAATTTCTTGTATTTGAGAGCATATTTTACACATGAGAATCAATTCAGTGTCAATAAAAAGAGTCACGGTGCCTCTCAGTTCATATTTTGGACGTAAAATTTCAGTAACTGATAACTCATCGGGAACCAAGCTTCGGTTAAATGGAGCCATCCGCTGTTAATAGCTTGAGGTGCAGTAAGCACCATTCGGAACAGGTGATGATTATAGCACTTAGCGTTTCTGGAGAATGAAAGTACAGTGACTGTAATCATTCTAAAAATTACTCCATAAGTGTCACACTGTTAATTATAGTTCGAAGAATTAGCATCTGGTTGGAGTTATAGGTGTAGCTTTGAGGAATTGGTATTACAGGAAATGCATTTAAAGCACCTTTAATCACATCATAAAATGTTCTCTGCCTGGCGTTGGGTACCCTTGTACAGTAAGCCACACCTGGTGTTGACGAAAATTGCCAAAGTATAAAAAAACAATGGATACTGTGTCTTCTTTGGCGGAACAGGAAAACAGTATAATTTTTGCATTTTTAGATGTTATGATTCCAAAAAGAAAGAAAAATTGTGAGATTTTTAATGAAGGTTCAAGTTTCAGTAGCATTGAAGGTGTTGCTCAAGTTATAATCATTTGATCTGATTTAGAACCAATATGTAAATGAGGTATGAAATTACCAAGGAACATTACATGGCATTAATTTTTTATAGACTGAGCAAAAAGTGTTTATGAGGAGACTTTGTGTAAACCATTTCATTCATGCTAATCCACTGACAAGGGGGCATTTTATGGGTAATTCTGAAAGTGCTGGGGTTATCTTGGAATTTTGATTTGTAGGTTAACATTTGAAAAATTCAGTGCAGGGAAGGTCTATAAATAGACTAACATATGTTATTTAATATATCAAATGCAGCGTTTCAAATCAGTGAGAAAGATGTATTTTTTTCCCTGAAATTATGTTGGGACAATAGGCTAACATTTGGGGAAAATATAGATAGATTAAAATGTAAAAGCACACATTCCATCATAAAAATAAGAAACAAAAATATGGATGATTCTTTTAAAGGTGAATTTTTTTTAATTAAAAATGACACTAAATTTGGATTCAATAAAAAAAAATGTGAATCTTGGAAGAAAGGTAGAGCCCCCGTCTCCCAGTGTGTGTGGGCAGTAAGGAGACTAATGTTAATAAGCATCAATTAGAAAACACTAATGTCCAAAGCATGGTGATCAACCCCCAAACTTCTTCCATTAGCTCACCTTGTGTTTAAAATTCCCTCTACCTTTTGTTTCAGTGGACTGGAGTTTCATCTCTCTCCTCTGTGCAATTTTTCTGGCCCCTACGTCAATAGCCTTGAATATAGTCTTTCTTGCTTATTTAACTCCTTCAAGGGCAATTTTTCTCCCACATAATATGTAAGCTATAATGAGCACTGTAAAATGTGTGTAATTGGAGTTCCAATTACAGTGGGATTGTTGGAAATAGGCAATTCCATGTTCTGTATACCATACTTGATGGAAAATACTAAGTAACTTCATTAACATTGAACTCTACAATATCTTTTCAGATGAAATTTCCATTATAACTTCACCTTTCTGGCTTATTTGTACATATGGCTATGAAAGATATTTTTCAAATCTGATAGTACTCAGATTCTAAATTATTGATATCATGGGGGAGGATATACATAACTAGGCAATTTTAGAAAGAGCAGCATTTTCAAATCATAGCATTGCTGTAATTTATATTATGCTTTTAATACTTAATATATTGAGTAATTATATCATCTAGTTTAAATATTTATTTTAATAGTGCAGCAAATATTTTGGAAAATATATACACATAGTCTTCCATTTCAACACATTGAAGGTTAACATGGAATAAAATGGCCTCACATCTAAAAAAAACCACATTGCTTAGAAGATAGTAATGATATCCATGTTTCAGTCGATGTGATTTTATCTAATTACATTCCTGGAAGTACTTACACATTGATTCTGGTGATAAAGCCAACAGCTAAGAGGACACAGTGATCAAATTGGAGGTAATGATAATAATGCTAACTCCCACTCAAGTATTTAAGAATTATGTCGTGCCATTCATTCTGAAACATCACAGTCTGTTTCCACACAGTAATACATTTTCGCAAATCTGTTACATAGGAGCTTTGTGTCTTTGGTGAAAGTGCATTAGAGAGATTGGCATATATAGACATATAAACTACTTTGGCATGAGCTTCAGTAATTTTTCCATGATGTAAGTGATAAAAAAAATATTGGTCATAACATAGAAATACTGTTATGAGGAAATAAAAAACGAGAGGCTGTTCCAAAGTGTCTGCCAGAAGTACATTGATACTTTATTCCTTTATATATCTGTATATGGTTGGACAATACAATGTCGTGTGAATAATGCAAATCAAACAATTCAGGCCAGACTGTTCATAGATAGATAAGAAAGGAGCATGTGCACAGTGTTTAAATATGGCCTCTCTACTACATGTAAAAGGAATCACAAGAAAAGAAACCTAGAACCAGATAGTCACATGCACTCTATCTCATTTGAGATAAATATTGAATTAGTCAAAAACAGTACACTAATTTAGTATTTGATGGAAATACATTTGAATGAGCATGGGTTTGGGGGATAGTTACTTTAGTTTTATTTAGAAATACCTAGAAAAGTTGTTCAGAAGGAGACACACTGATTGATACTTGTGATGAGGATGGGGACTAGCGAACATCACACCAGTGACATGCGGATAAGTGTTTAATTATACACTCATTGTTCACATTGTTGATACTATGTCCAGAATATACATTGTAATATTGGATACTTCCTTATATTTAGAATTATTTTATCTGAATTAAATTTTGGTTTTATAATGTGGAAAAACACAAAACAAAGTGGTTCAGCATTATGATCGTGACCAAATACACACATGGGAAAGAGCATAACCCCATACAAAAATCATTTCATAGTTCTCCTTTATTCATTTAACTTGTCGTAGCTGGCGCATCTCATGTGAGGCCCTGAATTGCATTTGAAGGAAACTTCGAAAGGACATGAGCCTTCCCAGGGGCCCAATGAGGTGCTCCAGAGAATTTCTCACACGGTCGGCAAACCAGCTCCAAGGAGTTTGTTTTCTTCTGGGGATTTATTAAGGGAACTGGAGTTTATCAAGCAAATTAAAGAAGCTCATTTTTATAAACACATGAATCAGGAGATACTGAAAGAAAAAAAAAATCCTGTGAGACCATATTTTGTTTTGTTCTTTGTTGTTTGTTCAATTTTCCTAGAAGAATACAAGATACATTTTCTTTTGTTCTGTACATAAGCCATTGTTTTTGTAATATTCACCAATTACTACATTGAGAATAATTAATAGAAACTGTTACCTTCCTAATTAATTAATGCAAAAAGTGCTATGATATTGCTGTAAAGACATTTATAAATCCTTGCATACATTTGAATTTTGCAAATGCTTTCTAAAGGACAAGTTTTTATATGATTTATATTTCTCTAAAATATGTAAACTATTTTAGAATAGTTAAATGACATCACAATGCTAATTCATGACACAACAAAAATCAGGGCCTTTCACATGATGGACTCAAAGGGGTAGGAAAATAGCTAATTTATTGGAGCATTGCGGCTTTCATTTAAAATTGTACTTCGTATTCTTTAACAAATTATTTTTAAACATAGCTTGGGAAGAGTTGAGAGATGATGAATAAAATAAAAGTTCCTAGATTTTATATTTTGCTAATAATGAAAGGTTTAGGAAAACAAGATTGAAAAGTATTACTATCCTCTCAAACATTCAAAACAAGCTTTTTCCTGGTGCTTCTAATATTTAGTTTACATTTTGTTTTGATAAAATATTATATATTTTGAAAATAATGTTTTTTATAACATAGCCACAAAATAACAAAGAACATTTGAAATATTTGCCGTCTGTCATTTTTCTTTTGGTCTTCTGCGTTTAAACTTATGTAAAGGATTATTAGGTCAGCAATTTTTCCTCTGGACATAAATATGTTCATTTGTCTTACTAAAAATTAAACTTTTCAATAAAATCATGAGAGATGAATATGAAAATGAAATTAAATGCCCATAATAATGCATATTGTCAACAGCAGTTTCTGATCACTAGTCAGGCACATATGGTATCCTTATTGAGGAGGCAAGTATGTCATAAACAGATGATTGACTTGAAATAAAAGGAAATGATTTACATTGCTTACCAATTGTATGACTTTGAGTAAGAAGCTTAACGTCTCTCTCTGTGCTTTGGGTTCATCACATGTGTAATACGCGTAGGACAAACATTAGCGAAACTTGAACGTAGTTATGTTGGCTTGTGATGTTCTATGGGCAAAAGCAATTTGTACATGGTACATAGCTACACAAAGTAAAACATTTTGCCTATAACTTTCAGGAGACTATATGAATTTATGAAATACGTACTCTTAGGCTATAATGAAAGTCTCTGCGGACATCTGTGACACATGTGTAGTAATGAGTGGTGAAGAGGGTGAAGGGCTCTGCTTATGGAGAGGGGGAGAGGGGCAAGAGGAAGGTGGTGAGAAAGAGACCAGGTGAGGTGGCAGTTGAAAAAAGTGTGAAAAGTAGTTAAATTGACAAATACTGGGTGGTTGGCAAAGTCACGACGCATTTTTGCATTGAAAACCAGAAAAATATGTCATGACTTTCCCGATGACCCAATAGTATCCCATGTAGAGGGAATGTTTTTATATCAGGCATCTTGAATGCAGAGTCGAACATTTAATAATCTGGAAGTGGGTCACAATGAGAGGTGTAAAGAGAGAAAGGAATGGGTGGGTGATTGGATTTGAGAGTAAACGCTCTGAAGTGACGAGTCCTAGCAGTGTTTGTTATGATGTTAAAGATTTTTGAATGTTCTCTGCAACTAATGTGCACTTAGTGGGTGAATTCATCAAATTCTTATGAGACTTGGGTTCTGGAAATATTGTTCCTTGTATTTTCAGAAAATGAGACAAGGGCTTTGCTATGTCCTGTGGGAGCACTGCAGGGGCACTTGGGAAGATCAACTACTGTGTTGATAGAAACAAGACCATAAGAGGTTTCAATTAAGGCAGTAGCAGTGGTGTGGGGGATGAAAACATCAGCAGTATCCAAAGCATCAAGTCAGACTATTTCTTTCTGTCTTTTAACTTTAAGAAAATCTAACAATGCGCTTTTATCCATACCTTTCGTATACATATTGTTGTTTCGAGTAACATTTTCTTACTAGCCATATTTGGTCTAGATTTTATTCACATGCACAATCTCGGGGAACTTGCATTGTGGATTATAATTTCTCCCAACCTCATTCCATAATGTTTCCTGTCTACTGACTGCACCTTACCAGCATTTAAAATGCTCAAGGATTGACCACTTGAACACACTCCTTTGTGGTCATGACATTTTTTAATTACTGCCCCGATTTCCTCCTTCCTTTCAGAACCAAATTTCCCAAGGAAATGGTGCACACCTGCTGTCGAGCTCTCCACTTCCTGCTCCTTTCTCAGCCATTCCCGCTCCGACTTACACTCCCTGCCACCCTCCTGAAATCGCTCTTGCCAAGCTTACTGTAGGATGAACTAGTGAACAGTTTTAAGTCTCAAAGAAACCATCAGAAACCTTTGAAATGACTGCACTTTCCAAACTACTCTCTCCTCATGGCTTCCAAGGTGACACTCATTCTGTGTCCTGTCAGCTTTCAGAGTGTTACCCAACGGCTCACTTGTTGGTCACACCAAGTGCTCTCCTACGTTCACATCGCTTCAGTGAACATCTACGCAGGTGACATGTGACCTGTGTTCTCCCAGCTTCTTCTCTGAGTACAGACATGTTTAGCCACAGCAGGATGGCTATTTTCACTTGTTTACCAACACCTGAAATTTAGGCGGTCTAAAATATCCACATTATAGTGCCTCCCAAACTTCTCCTCCTGTAGTTGTACAGTTCCTATGACAGCAGCAGCCAACACCCATTTTCTCAACCCAGAAATCCAAGAGTCACTCCTGTCACCTCCTCCTCCTAATCAACCAGAAGTCATATTCATTTTACCTCTTTGTGTAAATCCCTTTCCATCTTCACTGACATTATTGGAGTTCATAACACAGTCACCTATTTTCTGGATTATTGCAATATGTTCCTAAGTGGATAATTCACACCTCCTCTTCTTCACTTCAAATCTGTTTTTCAAACTGCACCTCGAGTTACAGTTTTAAAATGAGCATCTGATTATGTCATTTTCCTGGATGGAGGTCTTCAGAAGTTTGTCATTCTCTTTGGCGAAAGTAAAAACGTCCTTATTATTGTGTGTGCTGCCCAGGATGGCCTGTTCTCTGCTCGCTGTTACATTTTGATCTCCTGTCAAGTAGAAAACTGCCTCATGCATTTATGATCGATTTTGAAATAAATGCATGCTCCCAGCTAGCGAGGGACTGCTAATTTTATTTGATGGAATTTTGCTCTTTCCTGGATGAATACTTTTAAATTTTTAGTCATTGAAAATAAGTTCAGCAAAGAGAGCGAAGGAGTGACTTCATTTTCAAAACACCACCTCAGCATGACATTTCTCTAAGATGGAATATAAATAAGTTAGCCTACCTAGGACAGAAGTTTTTTTAAAGATACTCTTCACTAGAAAAGACACACAAATATGTCCTTGTTTTGAAGAAAGCCCTCTATTTAGCTTCAAATGCTTTACCTCAACCACATTTAGAAGGCACTCAAAACATGGTCTAAAGTACCGTTCAAGAATGGAAGTGTGGAAATGGTCAGGACTGGTTAATTGGTTAAAGTATACTTAGCCATTTGTTTCCGTAGAACACTGTCCCACACACTCAGTCAAATTAATTTTGACAAACCATCTCTTTGCTTAATATACTTATCCCATGGTTTTCCAGATGCCTCTGCTACTTCTAGGTGATAATGCCTATGACCAAAAAAAAGTGGTTAAGGGGCCGGCCGAGTGGCTCAGTTGGTTAAGAGCTCGCTCAAGGGTTTGAGCCTTGAGCAACAGTGGTTTGAGTCCGACCCGAGCTGAGCTGCCACTGAGCTGCCAACAGGTGGCAGGATGGCTCAGCTAAAAACAAACCAAAAAAAACCAAAACAAAACAAACCAAACCAAAAAACAAACAAAAAAGGAGTACTGCTGCCTCTATTTCCCCCATATAACTTGGGGCCGGCCGAGTGGCGCGTTGGTTAAGAACTGGCTTGGGACGCCAGAGGGCCCCGGTTTGGATCCCACATATGAGGGCCAGTGACACTGCTCTCCACAGCTAAGATGCTGAACAACAGCTCAACCTGGAGCTGGGCTGCTATGAGTCACTGGTGATGGTGTAGGCTGTAGCCCCTGCTGCAGTGGGTTGCCATGGGCTACCGTATGTAGCCAGCAGCCAGCGTGAGCAGCTGTCCAGAAGCCGGCGACTGATCAGCCTCACCCGGGAAGAGCGCAATGATGGTGCCAACTTGGGCCACTGAAGCAACATCCTCCACAACTAGACTGAAGAACAAAAGGATAGCAACTTCTCTGTTCCCCTTCCCTGATTCCCAGTGCTGTTCCCATCCCCCAATTCCCCAATAAAAATCTTAAAAAAAAAAAGGTTAATTCTAATTTCAGATTCATTGTTAGGAGTTTTATCTAGTCTTTCTCACTGTTATAGCATATATATGCTATTTATTCATACTTCATAGTGGATAATGTTAGTGCATCCTCATTCCAAAGCATCACAGCTTTGAGTCTCTTCACATATTATATTGAATAAATAAAATATCAGGTATACAATAAGGACACAAATATTTACAATATACCCAGCACTGTGTTAAGTACCTGCTATATATTAACTCTTATAATTCTAACGATAAGCCTTCCAGGTAGAAACCAGTTACACACAGCCGCCATAGTGAGCGGACTGACATAGGATCAGGGATGAGATGATATGCCCTAAGGCCACCCAGCTAGGTATCAGCAGAACAGAACTGGAACTTGAAGCCATGCGCTTAGGCTTTCGAGTCTGTACTCTTAATGATCGCTCTGTCTTTACATTTTTGTTTTCCTCTCCTTTACAGTTTCCTCTGTGGGAACACTTCTCCAAAGCCCTAAATTATAGCCTAGGTAGGCCCCCGACCCATGGCTCTTGACTTAGTAATACACGCTGCCGAACAGCTCCAGGGGAGAGGAAGGGGTTCATTCATGACAACAGGAGTAGCTTCTCTTAATAGCCAGGTCACATCTGCCAGTTTACAGTTAGTTGAAGTGACTATGTCACTAAAAATGTCTTTAAGTTAAAAAGTAATGTATTAAGACAGTATCCAGTGATCTCTCTAAAACTGTAAAACAAAATTTTTCCTTTCCATTCAGTCATGTTCATTTAGTTTTGTGGTTTACTTTTTAATGATCAGATAGTAAAAGAGATTACCTTAAGGAAGGCAGTATCAGCAATTAAGAGCATCAAAGAAGAGCTGTAGACCAAAGAAACAGACTGTATAGCATCAGTTTTAATTACAATCACATTACTAGGTTTTCAGCGTCATATATATATATATATATATGTGTGTGTGTGGGTGATTTGGAAAATCTTGTTTTTCTCCTCAGAAGAATGCCTACGTTAAATTCTGTCCAAAATTTATTTCTCATATATATATTTTCAAACTACTCCATATGTCAAAAGTATAAAATTTGGTTATAAGTACTATCATTGCATGCGTGTGTATGTGTTTGTGTGTACAGAATATTATTTGCTCCAGATCCAGAGACCAGGATAACTTTCCAAGTTATATACAGTAATACCTTGGTTTGTGAGCATGATTCATTCCAGAAACAAACTACTCATGTTGCAAGACATCGCTTGTTTACCACATTAAAATGTATTAGAAATGTTTGCTCGTCTTGTGGAACATTCACAAACCACGTTACTTGCAACCCAAGGTTTTATTTATATTTATATATATATATATATATGTATTTATATTTTTATGTAAATGTATATATATTATAAATATATATTTATAGTACTGTATCTATATAACACTCCTGTGATACTGTTTGTGGCTCACAGCTTTTAAAACCCTTGGAATTTCCTCGGTGTTGACAGTGATCAAGTGCCTTTTGTTGTGTTACAGAGGTGGCTTTGGGAAAGCACCTCAGGATGGGGGCTGGTTGCCCGTGGAGCTAACTGTATGAGTAAGTGTTGGAACGTTCAATCCCACCGCTGGCCTCCAGGGAGAGGAGAGGAGAGAAGTAGATGATTGGATCAGTGGCCAATGATTTAGTCAGTCATGCTTGTGTGAGTAAGTCTTCCTAAGGATGCGGTTCCGAGAGCTTGTGGATTGGTGAACACGTGGAGATTTGGGCAAAGTTGTACCGTTGGAGAAGGTATGCGAGCTCTGTGCCCTTCCCCATACCCTGCCCTGTGCATCTATTCCATCCGGCTGGTCCTGAGTTACATCCTTTTACAATAAAACAGTGATCTAGAAGTATTGTAAGAAGGCTAAGGAAAGGAATACCCTGCACCAAAGTTATAGGAAACATGGTGACAGAATGTTAACTACCTCCAGTTTTTAATAGGTGGCACTTTCAAGAATCATTAGGTAAAATGAATTACTACGTGAGCTTCATTATGTTTAACGGAGGAAAACACATTCATAATTATTATTTTACACTTATTTTAAAAGCCAATGTGAGTATTCTTTGCAGTTAATGATGAAAACTCTATTTGGAAATGATTTCTATTTTAAAAAATGTGCACAAAATATTTAGGAACACATTATTATTTCTATAATTACTAATTTAAGCCCAGGTACATATCGTTTGGATTTTTCTGTTCATAAAAAGATAAATAAACCAATTGAAAACTAGTAGTGTTCTGCTCAACATATGCTGAGTAAAAGGTGTCCTCTTCCTATTTAACAGTATTTTTTAAAATAAGACATTTATACCTATAATTTCACATAGTACAAAGACAGTTTTTTCCTAACATAGCACGCTTCAGGTTATGTTCCTCCAATGAAATTGTAATAAGTAAATATTCACAAGCAGGAAATATGAGTAACTTGGCAAAGGATGTTATGATATGTACACTTATTTTTATAATATAACGCCGTAGTTAATCCCACCAAGATTATTGTTACACATATATTATTTGTCCCTCATGTTTGGGTGCAATGAGGGCAAATCCAGAGAGGTATAAATAAACTTAGTTTCCTAAGTAGTTTAGTATACTCTTGGATAGAAAGACTAATATATGTATAGCTAGAATTATAGGTAAAATACAAACAGAATACATGTTGCAAATGAGAAAATGCAGAATTATCTGTCCTGTCAACTTGATAACGCAAGGTACTAATTCCATAACATACCCCACAATTTAAAATCACATATTTTCTTAACCAAAGGCCTAGGAAAAAATTAACAATTACATAGAGCCTGCCATTTTTAAAGAAAATTAAATAGATAAAATGTGAGTAGCAAGCCACTTGACATCAAACTCCACACTCTAAGGCCTGGCTGGAAATCAGACTGTGTTCTCTTAGAACATTATTTACTCCAGATCCAGAGACCAGGATAACTTTCCAAATTGCCAATTTGCAGTCTTCAGATATTATTTTGAAAAAAAAAACCAAAACACATATTTCTCTATGATATTTTGAAGTTGGTGAACAATCTCGAAAGTATATGAGCTGTAGTATATTAGATAAGGGCAATAGCGGAGTCATCAACTGGAGTTTTGAGAAAAAACTCTCTAGATATACTTATGCTATACTGTTTATCAACATGCAGTTTATTCAGGCATAAATTGGCTTTTCAAGATAATCAAGAGTGTACAAACAGAATCCTAGAAAATATAATAAAATAACATATTGAGGTCAAGCATTAGTTTTTACTGAATATTCTATAGCATCATGATTTCAAGTCTTCACATACCCAAATTAATACAGCTAACCCCAGATAAATCCTTTTGTGATGTTTGTGGTCACACAATGTAATTTCAGTTACATATCTTTTCATTATTTCATGTGAAAATCAATATTATGATATATTTTTTAAATGCAATATTCTATATCTGTCTCTCCAGATAAAATTTTTTATCATAAATCAATTTGCACAAAATATGTGATAGCATTGTTCATTTCTGTTACAGTAGGATTTAGAATTTTGATATAAATTCTACCAGTGAAGAATCTTACTATTTTGAATATCACTAACACCTCTATTTTAGGAGTTCATAAAATATTAAATGAAAATGAGGTTATAAAACGGCCTTAAAACCATAGCAGAATCTGAGCAATAAGAAAAAGAAACTTGTGAATTGTATGGATTAGCACAGGATCAAATAATAGTTGTAAAGTATGTGGGTGGCCATCTTTCATCTCCTGACTAGTCTGTTTCCTAGGAAACAAAGACTGAGTGATTGCACAAATGACCTTATGCCTGTGGATTTAAATTGATGAAATTATATAGGACTGTAATCTATGCAAAACAAGAAAGGTGATTGCTAGGATGACTATATTATGTAAAGTGGAAAAATATTTAAATACTTATTTTGCTTTCCAAAAGTTTAAAAAATAAATTATTAAAATCTTTTGTCTGTATTATTAAAGTCCCTATCCTATCAAAGATCAAGATAGTAATACACCCAGTCAACCAGTGCACCCAGTAAACACCTTTGTTTAAATATATTGGTGCAAGAAGCCATTGAATACTCAACTCGGGCTCCTACCAGTAGAGCTCAACTTGATTCCAACAGACATCCAGATGGTAGCAGTAGGATGCCATTTTGACTAGCAGCAAAGAGTTTATTAAATGGTCTGTCTGCTGGATTTCCGGCAAAACTAATCCCGCATAAGCAACCACAGAATGCCTTCCCAGAGTTTGACAAATCCATCTCGCTCATACATTTTACAGCATATGAGAGCTTGGTGGTGCATTACATACGATGATTATAATAACCCTCTGTGAATGTACCAAGTAGTCACTAAAAGAATAAAAAAGCATTGCCTCTTCTTGAGAAAATAACCTTGGACTCCTCGTAGAAATTATTGTAGCATTTTCAGGAGCATGTCGTTTCATGTAGATGATTCCGAGCACAAGTCTGTTGCTACAAGAAGAGTTAACAGTTCTATTTTACTGTTTCCTCTTTGAGCTCTACAGGTTTTACTGTACTCGAATAAAGCATTGTGAGTTGACTGTGATGATGAAGAAAATAAATTAGAAGATGATTAAACACCTTATATCTATAAATGGAATCACTAGAAATGTGTGTGTGTGTGTGTGTGTGTGTGATACACACACACACATGTACATTTAAAATGAGAGTAATAATACCATGATTAATAATGTCTTATAACAACTGTGGAATACAAAATGCATTTGCTCATTTACAAATAGTTATAAGGAAGACATTACTCTAGCTTCTGGGAAGGATATAGCTATGTCTCTAGATCTGTCTGTCTATCTGGTTATTGTCCATAACAGATTTAGACATGGATATTAAACAAAGATATTTCATTGGAGCTCTTGTAATGTGACAAATACATGCTATAATTCTTAGATAATATATTTTATACCTTATGTAGCTCTCTTCCCCTTGCACATTGATTATAAGAAATTACAGTAAAATGTCTGCAGGCAAGCATGGCTGGAGAGGGAAAGAGAAAGAACTGAAAAATGAAATTTTGCCATGAAAAAGCTAAATTTTGTTTATTAGAAAGTTTAGATTTACAGAAAGTTTTCAAAGATAACAGAGAACGTTCCCATTCACTCTGTACTCAGTTTTTCCTATTATTAATCTCTTTTATTAGCACTATACTTTTCTGACAATTAATCAACCAGTATTTTTTATGCTGCTGTTTATTAACTGGCATCCATACTTGATTTATATTTCTTAGTTTTTATCTAATTTACTTTTTCTGCTCCAGGGTCTTACCCAGTGTACTAGATTACTATTAGTTGTCATATTTCTTTAGGTTTCTCTTGGCTGTGACAGCTCCTTAGAACTTTTTTTTTTTTTTTAATTTAAACTTGAGAGTTTTGAGGATTACCAGTCAGGTGTTTTATACAATATTGCTCAATTAGGATTTCTCTGATTTTTTTTTCCTCTCTAATTACAATGGGGTTTGGGGGTTTTGGTAGGAAGACCAGATCGATAAAGTTCCATTTTCATTGCATTATGTCAGGGGCACTATGCAGTGCTATTTCTACTCACATCCACATTCTGACACTAAATGTGTGGTGGGGTGGTTTCCACACAGAGCAATTCTCTGATTATCTAAAGACACCAATGTAGGATCCCACAATTCAGTTTAATCTGACACTAATTATTTGGAATTAGTGCTGACCCCACAGATAAGAGCTCAGTCACCCAAGATTGCTCCCCCCACTTTAGATGCCAATGTCATGAGTCTCCAGGTTACCCACTCTTTTGTGCCATGTGGCTACAAATTGGAGGTTCTCAGGATTCTCTCCTCATGTTCACAAGGAAATATTTTACTTACAGTTACAGGTTTATTATGAAAGGTTTTATAAAGGATGCAAGCGCACAGGCAGATGAAGAGGTCCAGAGGATGAGGTCCAGAAGGGTCCTTAGTGTAGGAGCTTCTGTCCCCTTGGAATTGGGTATGTGACCTCCTGGCACAAGGATGCATTCACCAACCTGGTCACTCATCAAATCTCCTTGGACAGGAGCTTGTATAGAACTTAATCTCCGACCCCTCCTAACCCCTTCCCAGTGGTCAGTGGGCGGGACTGAAAGCTCAGACTCCCAATCACTTGGACTTCCTGGTTTCCACCCCATCCTGAGGGGAACTAGGGGCCCTGCCCTATGTCACCTCATTAACATCACCCCAGGTGTGATCAATGATGCTCCTTATGAGTCACAAAAGACACTGCTATCAACTATGGGAATTCTAAGGGTTTTAGGAGCTCTGTGCCAGGAACTGGGAGGAAGACCGAATATATTTCTTTTTTTTTTTAAAGATTTTTATTGGGGAATTGGGGCAATGGGAACAGTGCTGGGGGATTGGGTAAGGGGAACAGACAAGTTTCTGTCGTTTCGTTCCTCAATCTAGCTGTGGAGGACATTGCTTCACTTGCCCAAGTTGGCACCATCATTGCACTCTTCCCTGGAGAGGAAGATCAGTCGCCGGCTTCTGGACGGCCGCTCACTGCGGCTGCTGGCCGCTCACGCTGGCTGCTGGCTACACACGGTAGCCCATGGCAACCCACTGCCACAGGGACTGCAGCCTACGCCGTCGCCAGCGACTCACAGCAGCCCAGCTCCAGGTCAAGCTGTTGTTCAGCATCTTAGCTGTAGAGGGCAGTGTCACTGGCCCTCATATGTGGAATCCGAACTGGGGCCCTCTGGCATCCCAAGCGAATTCTTAATCATCGCGCCACTCGGCAGGCCCGCGAATATATTTCTTACTGTAACACAGGTACTTAATCCACATGAATTATCACTGTTGACGTTATTCTTGATGACCTGGCTAAGGTGGCGTTTGCCATGTTTTCCACTGTAAATTCACTACTTTTTCTTCCTTTGCATACCGCACACTTTGGAGAGAAGTCTCTTTGCACAGCCCATGCCAAGGAGAAAGGAGTTTCACTCCCCTTCCTTAGGAGGGACGTCTCTACTTATGATAATTTGAAATTCTTCTGCCTGGGATATTTGTCTGTATTTCCTCCTTCACTGACTCTTCAGCATGTATTTATATCAGGGTTGGCACTCTCTCGGTTGGCTACCGTTTGTTTACCATCATGTATTTTTACCATTTCCATTTTCCTGGGACCACCAGGTGCTCCAGGTCCTCTGGTACAATGTTTGGTGCTATTACATTAATATAGGAGATTTTTTTTTTACGATATCAAATTCAGATTGCTCATTGCTGGTCCTTCAGAAAGCAATTACCTTTTGTTAATTAGCTTTGGATACTGTGACTTTGCTACATTTCTCATTATTTCAAGTAGTTTGCATGTTGATTTGGTGGGAGGGGTTACATAGACAATCGCATCATCTGAGAGTCAGAGGGTTTTATTCCTTTTCAGTGTGTGTACCGTTTATTTCCTTTTCTTGTTCCATTGAGCTAGCAGGGACTTCTGGTAAGTTGTTGATCAGGAATGATGAAAGGACCTCTTGGCCTGTTTCCAATCGTAGACTGAAAGCATTTAGTTCCTCAAGATCAAGTATGGTGTTAGCTATAGTTTTTGTTGTAGATGCTGTTTATGAACTTGAGGAGTTTCCTCTAATCTTAGCTGAGAATTTTAATGTTTTAAATCATGAATAGGTGTTGGATTTTGTCAAATGCTTTTTGGAATCAATTGACATGAATATATGATTTTTCTTCTTTATTCTCTTGATGGGGTGCATTACATTATTGGATTTTTAGATTTTCAACCAGCCTTGCATACCTAGAAAAAAAATCTCACTTGGACATGGTATATAATTTTTTGTATACATTGTTGGATTCTGTGATCTAACATTGTATTCACTTTTGCACCTATGTTTATAAGAGACATTTTTCTGTAGTTTTCCTTTTTTTGCAATGTTTTTATTTGATTTTAGTATTAGCATAATGGTACAATAGTTTTAGAGAAAGAGTTAGTAAGTTTTCCCTCTGCCTTACATGCTGGAAGAGACTATAGGAAACTGAAATGATATCTTTCTTAAATATTGGGTAAAATTCACCAGTGAAACCATCCGCACTTCTATTTGAATGATCTTTATTTTAAAGGTTATTTTTTGTTGATTCAATTTCTTGCATTGATATAGGCATATTTAGATATCTATTTCTCTTTTTGTGGGTTTTGTAAGTTTTTGTATCTCACATAATTAATCCATTTCATCTGTTTTCTCTACTCATAGTATTCTGTTATTGTTCTTTTAAGTCCCATGTGCTCAATAGTGTTGACCCCTCTTTAACTGTTGATAGTGGTAAATTGTGTCTTCTCTCTTTTCTCTTGGTTAGTTTGGCTTGAACTTTATCAATTTTATTGATCTTTCAGTTTCATTGATTTGTCCCTATTTTTTTCCTGTTTTCATTTCCATTGATTTTTGCTCTAAATTTTATTATTTCTTCTAGTCTGCTTGCTTGAGGCTTAAAATGTTTTTTCCCCTCCTGTGTTCTAAAGTGAAGCTAGATTATTGATTTAAGACCTTTCTGTTATACATATTTAATGCCATAGATTTTCTTTTAAGCACTGCTTTCTCTGCACCCCACAAGTTTTGGTATGTTGTAATTTTAGTTTCATTCAGTTCAATATGTTTTATAAATGTCACTAAAGACTTCTTCATTGACATATGATATTTATAATTGTGATGTTTAATATCCAGCTATCTTTTTGTTATTGATTTACAGTTTCATTTTATCATGGTTTGGCAATCCACTTTATAGGATTTGCCAATAAGAAACAAATCTAGACTTAGGTAAGGAGACATTTTTCTTAAAAAGGATTATTGTAAGAGAGGGAAAAAGGAGCAAAACAGTAGGGATAATGAGGTTATTGCTATAGGGAGAATGTTCAGACTGAGCTCTCAAAGAGTTTCAAAGGTTAAGCAGAAAAGTCTCTTATAAACAAGGCTAGAACCTTGTGTGGGGAAGTGGGATGAGTTAGGGTGAGGAGATCAGACAGTAGATGAGATGTTTCATTCTGAGGTTAGCCTATATGTGGGAGTCGTTAAAGATGGCGCAGGGCCTTGGCCGAGAGTGGACCAAAGTTCAGGAGTCTGCTGGATGGAGAAAATATTACCCAATTCTTGGTTAACACGTATTTTGCTCTGATTGATCAGTGGAGACCCAAGGTCCAGCTTATATTTATGAGGCAAAGATGGAAACTTGGAGGGTCTTTTTCTGGCCTTGTCATATGTAAACAAGGCAACATCCATTAGTCTTATGTGAATCATACAGGAAATCTGTTTCTTTGCAGTAAACCATTTTCTGTAACAAAAATGTATAGGGTTGATGGGGAAAATTTATTAGCCATCCCTGTTTTCTACTAGCACAATGCTTAGAGAAAATCCAACATGGTCAACTTCTAGTCCTTTAAATTTTGTGCGGATGTGTTTTGTGATCCACAGTGTCTTGGAAACTATTCCATGTAACCTTCAGAAGAATGTGCTTTCAGTTGTTGTTGGATGGAGTATTCTCTAAATTTCTGTTAGATCAGCCTGATTGATAGTGCTGTTCAAGTCAGCTAATACTTTACTGACTCACGACCTGCTCGATCTATCAATTATATAAAGAGAAGTGTCTAGCTGTAATAGGTGCATCTACTTCTCTTTTCCATCATACCAGTTTTTACTTCGTGTATTTGACAATACCATGTGCATAAAATTCAAGAATTGTTATGTTTTCTTGGATAATTGACTTCTTTGTCATCATGCAATGCTCTGTGTTATCCTTGATAATTTTCCATGTTCCCAAGTTGGCTTTGTGTAAATTTAGCATAGCTATTCCCCTTAATTAGGTGGGCATTACCACATGTCGAAGACAACTGAATATGGAATTTGCGACACTGAAGACAGAGGACAGAGTGCAAGAGGAAAATAATGAGGAAAAAAAGGAATACACTCTGCTGGGTCAAAATGTCTAACATTTGAGAAATTGTAGTCCCACTGAGGATGGAGAGAAATTATCAGAAGCAGTATTTGAAGTAATGGTGACTGAGCATTTCCAAATTGAAGAGACTCAGCAAGCTGGATAAATGCCTTCAGGGTACAGTGAAAAGAAACACTGGAAGAACTGCTATGCCAACCCACAAAACTATAAGAAATAATTGAACATTGCTGTTTTGATCCACCAGGTATGGGGTGATTTGTTACACAGCATGCTAAAAAAAATAAAATGAAAATATGTGGTGTTGGCACCAGGTAATCATCGGAAAGAATGGTGAGAAGACTCTTAATAGAAGATGCAAAAGGAATAATAAAATTGCAATTGGAGGCTCAAAGAGCTGGCGAATTTGTGTAGTGGCAAAGTCGGTCACTTGAAAGATGGAGGACATCCGAATGAAGTTGGTGATCTGATGAAGATCATTTCCAGGCGGAATGTTGCAAATGTCACCTGGCTTTCCCCTTTACTTGAATACAGTAAAATGTGGAAAGAAAGCTATAAACCAAGGAAGGAACTGTTTAGTGTACAAGCAGAATTTAGAGACTGCGTCGAGAGACAGGAGCACAGTCTGTTGTAAAATAAAGCTGTTCTCATGCCCAGGCTCTGAAGCTCACAAAATATCCATGTATAAAATGACCTAAGGTGAAAATCAAACTAAGGGTATGACGGTGAGACTTTTGTTAGTATCCGAGAGATTTAAGATGATGCCTGGGACCCACTCAGCTAGACCCATGTGATCCTGACAATGTTGAGGGTATTTTTGTAGAAATTGAACACTCCACCCAAAGCAGCTAGAGAGCTATGTTGAGAAGAATTATGGTTGTGGCTTTAAGGGTCACATAGTGAACCACAATCAAATTTCTAAGAAAGACACAAACTTATTAAGAGAGTGGAATCTGGTTTAACTAAAAGGGCCCCTGTTTTCTATAGACACTAAGCAGTCTTAGACTCTCAAAGGAAAACCTGAACTATTTTTTATTGTATAAGAAAGACATTTCCAAGTGTAGAATCCACAGCAGAAAAAAATAAATGATTTTGAAACCATACTCAGAGAGCCGATTGGACCTAATCAAGGGAGAGCACTGCACCCAGAATTGGAGAATTGGTGGCATGTGACTGACTGGATTTCAGAATACTTATCACTCAGTGGGGGCTATCAGCTTCCTGTTCCTCCCATAATGGAAATGACTATGGTGAAATAAGGGGCATAGAAATTGTCTTTTTATTTTACAAGACAAGAAGTCAAGATGAGTCATAGCAAGGGGCTTCTCCAGTATTCAGGCCACAGGTATTTAACGAGATCCTAGATGGAAGCCAGACAACATAATTATTGGAGACTTTTTTGAGTCTTGGTAGGATTTGAATTTATTTTCCATATAAATTTAAAAATGTGATCAGAGAGCAGACAGACGGAGGTAAAAATAAATATGGCCACATCCTTTTCAGAACCCCCAAGGCAGGGTGTCTATTTTCCATTCCTTATATTTGGTTAAGTATTCTGAAATGCTTTTCCGTAGTTAAATGCACAAATATGAGATTGCTGGATTTTCTATTCCAAACATCAAAAAACTATAAAGCTTTTGCTCTCGTTCTGTTGAAACTCTGAGATCATCATGCTGTAAAGAAACCCAAGATGACAGATCACGTGAAGAGAGAACGCAACCCTTGCAAACATCTCAGCAGTGGCCACAGATGCATGAGTGAGATTATAACAGATCCATCAACACCAGGCAAGCCACCGACTGAATACAGTTTTTAGGAAACTTGAGTAATCATGTATAAAATGAAGAAATATAATTTTAAATTTAAAAATATCCCCAAAAGAAAACTACAG
>NW_017731748.1:722806-735158 GCF_001890085.2 Hipposideros armiger
GTACCAGTATGTCTCATTAAGATAGACACACAATTCATTTATAATATATCATCACATTGATATCAGCTATAAATAAACTGGATAATACCTCATCGCCACATGAGTTTATTAACAAAATACAAGCTTTTTTAAAAATTTTAAAGTCAATCAAAATAATTCAACATATAACAGATTAAAGCAACCATATGAACATATAGGTGCTGAAAAAAAATTTAGAATTCGAAATGGTTTCCTATTAAAATCTATTGACAAGAAAGGAATAGAATGTGACTTCAACCTGAAAAAAAGTTTATCTATGAAAGTCCTACAATCAAACTCATTCTTAATGATGAAAGTTAAGTGTTCCCCATTGGTACAGGAAAAAGGCCAAGCTGTGTGCTCTCACCATTTCTACTTAACAGTTTTCAGGAGGATCTCGGCAGTCAAGTAAGTCAATAAAAAAAATACAAAGCACATACATTGAAAAGGAACAAATGAAACACTCTTGATTCACAGATGACACAAATAAATTTCAAGGAATGGTAAAAAATCTGCAAAATAGGGAAACTAACAATTTTAGCAAGGTGATATAATTCATGGTAAATTAAAAAAAATGAATTGTATTTCTATGTATTGGTATCAAACCTTGGAGAATTAAACTAAATAAACCGTAAAAGAAATAGTGATTTAACATAGTTTTGAAAATAGGCATCATCCACATGGCAAAAATAGCTACAAGTTCTTTAGATTCTATATATATATATGTAAGACCTATCCATTGTTTTCTGAAAGGACGAGACGTCCCTCAGTCAATCATCAACTATTTGATGAAATCATTGTTATTGGCAAATGATCACATTAGTTCCCAAGGGGCATACAATTTAATTGCACGTAATTTCATGCCTTAGGGAACTTGCGTCGGGGAGGTGAGCCAAGAGTCTATAATGACCCAGGATAGGTAGGAAATAGCGTGCTTGTACCATCAGCTACTTCAAGCTGCAGAAGCTGGACAGCTCCAGCGTGAGCCTGTCGGCGGCCATTGCCACTGAGACTAAATTTCCCGTTAGAGTAGGCAGTAGAGCCAGTGAGAAGGAGGTGGTTGGAGTATGAGCTGAGGTGCCTAGTGTTGCATAGGAATGCTGTAGCATCGCACTAACCTAAGGAAAGCTCCTTGGTTTTATAAACCAGTAGATAAAATTGTAAATACTTATTATTGGATTTCAATGAAGAGGGTAGAGCTGCTGATAGTGCAGTTATTTCTTCTATATATTAGTAGTTACCTGGGAGTTCCTTTACAGGTGCTGGCAAAGAATATCTATTCATGTAGGAAGAATAGTTTTTGTGTATATCACGACTTGTGTTTCTTGACTGAGCAGAACTGGGGGAGGGGGGCTGGTTGTGGGATAGTGAGGGACATCTCCTAGCCAGCTACATGACTTCAGTGAACCTGGAAATAAATTGGGTAACAGATGTTATAGCCTACATATCTATATATTTTTGTATCCTGCGTTTGATGATTTACAGAGACATTTTCTTAGTTTGGCATTTTTCACCAAAAACCACAAAGCTATTCCCGTGGATGTATGTATCCATATTTTATAGATAAAAAGCAAGATTGAGATTTTACCTGACTTGCACAAGTTCACGGTGCTTGCAAATAGTGGAGGTAATAATAAAAATAAATAGACGGATTTTATGAATTGAGGTCTCAGGCTGTGTGGATCAAGTCACTCTGAAAGATGTGAAACCCAGTTTGATCTCTTCCAAGTGAAATCCTTCAAAACTGGGACAATTGTCGTAGAGAAGGAAAAAAAAAAGCTCTTATACAATAAACTGTTCTGAATTGTTTGCAGTACAAAGCACTTATATTTATTGTTTTGAAGAGGATATGATTGTCAGCTAAGTCTAAGGGAAACATAAAGCAAAGCAAAACATTGCCTTCATCAAAGTTACGATACATGTACATTTATGTGATTTCAGGTTTTCCACTTTCCTGTGGAGTTCCTCATAGAAGCATTATGATGTCCTATCAAAAAAAACTACTCTTCAATTTCTTTTCTTGATACCTGTGGTCACATCATACCTACATCCCTACTGCTATTCTGAAAGCTGACATTTTTGGAGAGTTAGTAGATCGTCCACTGCATAGAAATTATTTTATTTGTCCTGACAGATAGATTGACACATACCTAATCTACCCTCTGCCTCCTGAAACCTCACATCTTCTCCCACAAGCGCTTTATATCCAGTCAGCTCTGGCCATGTCATCTAGACATCACTATTGAGTAAGCACAGTGGTGGAACTTGCTGTAAAAATGACAGCAGTCATCTGACCTATGTTCAAATTGTTCTCAATCCATGGATTCAGTCAGTGAACTTGAAACAGTTTAAGAGTTGAATGTCTTGTTTCTTTTGACAAGCTTTTCAGCTTGATGTCTCAGATACACAGTATTTACCAGTTTACCATTTTAGAGATGACTGCCTCAAAGGAGCGAAAGTAATGATTCAACTCTTCAGATAAAAGTCTGAAACCCTCTTATTAAATAAAATAAATTATGTGTCTCTTGGTGATGGAAGTCATTGAAAGTGAACCAAGAAAATATGCTCTATCCTAAACAGCTATTTCACTTTATAATAAGATTTTTATAGAAATTCTTTGAGCTTGAAGCAAGAAGCAATAAAGACAGTGTTACATAAAAAAAAAAAAATGAAGGTATTATGTAAAGCCTTAGGGGAGCATTCATCAAGCAAGTTTAAAATTTGGAGATTTAAACTTATTTTTTGTTTTCATTCCTTGAAATATTTAAATATTCCCAGCTTTCTGTGTATACGCACTTTATATACTTCAGTGGGCATTGGTAAATAACTAGAGCTGTCTGTGCCACACACTTTAGAACTTTATGGAAATCTTAATTGATGTTATTCTTCTGGATTCTGTGTCTTCTCTGTTAAACAGATAACACAGTGCCGAGTGGTAGGGCTCTCTTTTATTTCTTTGATCCTTAATAATGAAATTTTTTCTTTAAACCTTTATTTTCTTACTGATTGAATGAATGAATTACTCTTCAAAATTGAATATGTTATTAAATTTGGAGGGGGAAGAAGTTCTTGAGTTGCCTGGTAGGAAAGCCACATTTGGTAAAATGAAATTGTATATACCAAAAACAATGGTAGAAGTTGATATACAGTAATACCTTGGTTTGCGAGTGTAATTCGTTCTGGAAACAAACTACTTGTATCACAAGACATTGCTTGTTTACCACGTTAAAATGTATTAGAAATGTTTGCTCATCTCGCAAAACACTCACAAATCAAGTTACTTGCAATCCATGGTTTTACTGTATTCTGTTGAATTTCATTCAACGTGTCAATTAGAAATAATTTAATGTAGAAAAACATAGTTTTCTCTTAGGTTTCTCTCTAAAATAATGGAAGGGCATATATTTCATAGTTTAGTACTTGGGGGGAAGTTAGGTTTAACATAGTGCACCTCTTTATTCTACAAGAAAGAAATTAAGGACTGGGATAATTAAACCATCAGCTTAACGTCACAGCTTATTAGAAAATGGAGTAAAATGAAAATTTGACTACCTTTTTGTGCATTGGTAGCCAGTGCCTCATTTTTTTAGTCCTCCTTTTCAAAAGCAAGCAAGCAAACAAGCATACACAAAAGCATTTCTATATCCTTTCTCTAATTCTCCTCCTTTTGTCTTTCCATCTCTTCCCAAATCAAGATTTCACATACTCCACCATTTAATGTAATTGCACTTATAACGTTTAACAATGATTTCCACTTTGCTAGTTTCAGTGACCCATTATCAGTTTTTGGTTTAGCAAATTAATAATTCCTCCTCCTTTATAATTTTTCTCTCATTTGTTGTCCTTCAGTGATGCCTATCGCTTCCTTAAAAAGACCAAAGAGCATGGTGACATCATGGTTTGTCCCAGACATTGCCTCCTAGTCTCATCACTGTTTTCCATCCTTCTTCATTTCAGAAATGCTTTCATACCTGTAATGTGACAAGTTCTTCTTTGTGAGCAGAATAGTCTCCCCTGATTTCATCACCTAACTGACAGCGATATACCTTTCAGGTCAAAGCATTAACACTGATTTCGGAGAAACTTTCTATGACTCCCTAGGAAATATCAATCTCATTTATGTTCTCGCAGCATAATATATATGTCCCTTGAAATAAATTATTTCTATTGTCATTCAATACTGTTAGTGATGATTTGACTGAAGTTTTGTTCCCCATTCTTTGTCCCACAAAGGCATAGTTGATATTGTGTTGTGTTTAGCTCAACACACAACTCTGTGTAGTGTGTACTAGATACTCAATAAATGATTGAACCAAAAAAGGCACAGATCATAGCACTTAAGATCTGCCCTTCTATGAGCCCTTTTTATATTTTAGCTTAAATATTAATGAAAGAAACATTTTAATAGCCTTCAGGATAAATAAAATGACCTGATAGATAATTATATGTAACATGTGCAATGAGTGATGAAATAGAGGAGAAAGTTCCAAACTTGATCAGCTTGATCATAGGAATTGCACCTTGTATTCACTTGGCTAAAGAGACAATGCCTCAAAGGCAACGTGAGAAGTAAAACAATCAAGGATCCTATCAATTCCTTGGGTATTAAGCAACAGGGAAGTTGGAGTAACTCACTTTTCATTGTGCTAGAATGCATACAGACATAAGTAGTTCATGATTGTATTGATAGGAAAAGCATTAAAAGAACTGTCATGATTTTCACATTAGTTATACTATTATAGCTTACCAATGGGTCATAAAACAGCAGAGAATGAGAAAATGACATATATGAGGTATCATATATGTCATAAAACCAATGTGAATTAATTAATTATGGCTTTACTACTCATGGAGAATGTAACTCCTAGAAAGGTGGAAATATGATTGTGAATTCACTTACCATTGTGTTCTTACTTGGAGTAATAATAGTCCTTTCCCAAATGTATGTGTACAAAATAGTATACATGGTAGAGGCAGAATAATATTTTTACTACAGTTCTGAAATTTGGACTCATATCACCTTGTTAAACCACTAGCTCCAACATCACTTAATAACTGTGTGACCTTGGTTACATTAGTCTATCCTCTTTCCGATTTTTATCTATAAAATGTAGATAGTAAAATAACCTATTTGATGTGGTTCATTAGCTCACTTAATGAGCTAACCAGTGGAGATAACTTGACACAACTCCTAACACATAGTAAATACTTACATGTTAGCTATTATTTGTATCACTGTCTATCTAGTAGTATATGCAATAAAATGCATGTGATCAGTTAACCAGATTTCATGTAATACAATTGTTTTGATATTTCTCTCAATTGTTATAAATAGGCAATAAAAGAGAAGAAACAGTATGTTTTTAGGAATAGGCCCATGTTAAATTTGAATCACTGAATGCCTACTTATACATTTTAGATACAATACCAAAGATACACATAAAAGGAAGAAGTGAAAATCCAGACTTTATTAAAATTTTTCCATGAGAGACAGTGTCAAGAGAATGAGAAGACAAGCTCCAGAAAGGGAGTAATACTTGTAAAAGACTCATCTGATAAAGGACTGTTACCCAAAATATGCAAAGAACTCTTAAAACTCAAAATAAGATTCAAACAACCTGATTGAAAAAATGGGCCAAAGACCTGGAGATGCCTTATCGAAGAAAATGCACAGATGGCAGATAAGCATATGAAAAGATGCTGCTCATCCTGTGTTACCAGGAAAATGCCAAAACAACACAATATCACTACACATGCATTAGAATGAACAAAGCCTGGAACTCTGGCAACACCTAATTCTGGCAATAATGTAGAACAACAGGAACGCGCGTTCATCCCTGAGGAGAATGCAACGTGGCACAGCCACATTAGAAGACAGTTTGGCTGTTTCTTACGAAACTAAATGTACTCTTACTATACGACCCAGTAACCATGCTCCTTGTAATTTACCCGAAGGAGTAAATATGTTGCAGGTCTGTGTTTTCCCCCCTTTATGCCTAAGTTCCAGAAATGGAAGAAGTAGTTTTAACTAGTTTTTAACTAGTTTTACTAGCCTGGAGGGAATTCTCTTATGCCAGAAGCCTGTACAATTTTCAAAGTGAGAAATTAAGTTTCTCGGCAGTGTGTTACCAAGACCTTTATGTAGGAAACAATTAGAGAAAAAGCAACAACAACCCAACCAACTGATAAAAGTAAGAACAAAAAGAGAAAAAAACAAAGCACAACATTATAATAGACAGAAATCAAATAGGTACATAAGAGGGCTAAGTTGGGTGTCTACTAAAGTAGAAAGCCCCAGGAGGATTTTACATGGATTGGGTCACTATATTCCAGTTTTCTCCAGGAAAGAATCAGATACTCAGTTCCATTTAATAAATCTAGGATTGGTCAAGTTTGTGCTGAATGACCGACTTAAAATAACAAAAATTCTCAACGCAACGACACATAGCAGAAACCCAATGTGTTATTTTGTCATGACAAGTTTTCTGGGTGAGACAGTGGGCATATGACAGTAAAAGGATAAGAGGCATGACAGTAGAGCAAGAAGAGTGTGTTAGGGAAGTGAACAAATGGCCTCAAACTCACAGGGCATGCTGAGCATCTCCACAAAGGGGCATAGAAGGCTGTGTCCTCAGTGTGACCACTCTTCACGGAAATCACTGTGTAGCTCGTCATTTTTTTCTCTGTTAGGAACTGCACGAAATAACCAATTTTCTCCAAAATAGTTCCTGAAGCTATGATTGGTCTAGGTTATACTTGATTAAACAACATGTGTATTACACAGATTGTAGTGGGCACTCCCAAAAACATTTCCACACCCTAATTTCCCAAACCTATGAACATGCTATTTTAGGCATCAATGGGAAATTCAGTTTGCAGGTGAAATTAAGATTCCTAGTCATCTGACCTTAAAACAAAATCGTTCTGGATTATCTAGGTGGACTCAAGGCAAGCATAAGGATCCTTAAACATATCAAGTGGTACAAACTTCCAAGGTCAGAAAGCAATGGAAATATCCAGCTTTCCAATCAGGAAGAAGACTCAACCCCTAAATGTTCACGTTGGAGTTAAATGTCTCAAGTTGCATTTCACTTCAGGCCCCAAGCAATATATTTTCTAAAATTATAAGCATTTATTGTTGAAGAAGCTAGTCTTGATAATATAAACAGAAATATCAAATTAAGCAAGGCATGAAAATAGCTGTTTTGAAATTTCCTAGGAATAATATGGTCATTTTATTAAGTGTGAGCTACCAAAAGCAAGCAAAGATCAAATGTCAAGAGAACACAAATATCTAATCTTATCAACAAAAGAGGGTACAGGGTAATCTGTGTTAAAAAGTATAGTGTCGGTGATTTAACACACTCAAAGAAAATGAACTGCCCCACAAATAGCCTAAAGGGACATCATTGATTTATAATATTTGATCTTGAAACCACATTTAAGAGGAAGAAATTATTTTATTGTGACATCAATTACACGACTTTAAAGACCTCCATACTATTTCTGGATCGTATGTCCACTCACCCTATGACCAAATATTCCTACAATTATACAACTTCACTATTCCTTAATGCATTTTATTGGTCACAAATATAGGAAGAAAATTACACGTATATGACTCAGTTCAAAGTTTCTAACAACCGCAATTGAACAGATAAGCAGACACTACTGTTTATTTCAGGAACATGATAACTGCATATACACAGGTAATCACATTGTCCAGGCAGAAGCCTGCTGCTTGTCAGATCAAAAGCGTTTCACTACTAAACCAGGAATTGTGTGTGATGATGCATGCATGTGACATGGTAAATGGAAGGAGGGAATGTACAGCCAAAAATTATTCCAGGGATAGATTGATTGTCCAGAGTTTGTATATAGACCATCTTAACAAATATAAAAATCAAGGAATATAGAAAAGAAAAAGAAAGGCATTTCTTCTAAAATGTAAAAGAGAAAAATGCTGCTGTATCTTTATCTGTGATATTCCACTAAATATGTTCAATGCATTCACAGGGGGTTGGTGTTTTTAAAAGCTTTGTTATGTGGAAAATATCATGTTATTTTAGGGGCCTGTATCAAATGAGCTTTCAAAGTAATAAATAATGCATAGCTATATTTAATTAAAAGATCACTTATTCCCTTATGATAATGGATGACCCATAGTTCTATTACTTCCTCTGCCTGATAGCGTGACTGAGACCTATTTCTTGATCTTTAGGGAACAGAGTTTGAAATATATTCCATTATCTTTTATGATAGCTGGTTAATCAAATATTTATGTTAAGCATTCTTAAACATTATGCAATATTCTTTAAAAGTTTTATGGAGAAGTTTAAAATGAGTATTAGAGAATCTAAGTGAACTCATTCTCATTTAAATAGAGTCACAGACAAGATCCCAATGAATGATATGTGAAAAGAAAATCTCAATATTGGCAAGCACTTACTGAGTTATTTGTATGTGCCCGTGGGAAACAAGCAACCAAAACTATACACTAGTAATCTTAGTATGTGATTAGTAGTTTTCTGATGTACTTTTTGATGTTTATATTAGAGATACACTCTTTCATTGATTAGAATTCATTACAGAAAGACCAGAAATGAGGTAAAAAATATTCTAAAATCCTTTTGGTGTTCAGTCTTAGAATGTGGTAAAATAGATTATCTATGCTAATAGAAAATGAGCTTTAGATTGTACAGTATAAATCCCTGGATGCTATGGGTTTGTATGTTTAAAAATGATTGTGGTTTTTGTTTTTTTTTTCTAATATGTCACCCTAGCTAAATTGAAACTATTATTTCCCAGAATTTTCTTGATGGTTCCAAGTTAGTATTGGTCACAAGAGAAATTTGCATGACGTTTGTCAAACAAATGAGTTAGGAGGTACTTGGGCGTGGTGAAGGTGATTGTAGGTAGGGCACACTTTTCAGTCTCTTGTAGGTTGTTACTGAACAACGGGCTCACCTGGTTGGTGTCCTGCATCAACCAGTCCCTTCATTTTTCTTATCTCATCTTATCTTTCAGCTTTCCCAAATGTTGGCCCAGAGGCAAATAGAGCTCTATGTAGAAAAACAGTCTACATACTTTATCCTGCAGATTATGTACATCCTCAAAGCTGTTCATGCGAGATGGGTGTAGGGTCCAGTTTCACTGAGTGGGTTTCGCTTTATTCTTGCATGTTCATGCTTGTCATTTCTCGCCCACCTTCTCCAGTACTAGCCTTCATGACTTCATGCACCATACTGGGTGCCGAAGCAACACACACTACTTAGCCAGGCTATACAATTGTGCAACAGATTTCTTCATACATATCATTATAGTAATTCTGTTACTACTTTTCTGATGAAACCCCAATTGGTGCCATTAAACATGAGGTATTATAGAGTCATGAATTTGAGTGATTAAACCTTTTTCTGGTTGCATGAATCCTAAGAGTCACTCATTTTGTCTAAAAATGAAAAAAATCAAGAACTAAACCTTCCATGAAACTCAGCAGAGCTGCGTAGAGGGACTCAGAGCTGTCATGTCAAGATCCAACACTGAGCAGCATGACAGGCAGCTTTCTAAGCAAAATGTTTCAGCAAGGAAGTGTAGCAGCTCTTCTTGGATAATAAGCAAATGCAGCTTTCATTTTCTTCCTGTACTTACTTCATACACTTACTATTTCAAATAATAATAGACAGCTTCACCTCTCTGTCTTTTCCTCTGTACCGTAAACTTCTTAAAACAATAGCCTGCGTATTTCTATCGGTATCATCAATCCTGAGCACATGGTAGTTTCTCAAAATTCTAAGTTGAATAAATTAACACTTTAGCAGAATGAATTGAAGAAAAATGCAACTTCACGAATGCCACCATTACGTGGGGCTGACTAGCAGCTATAGAACTTAAAAGCAGTGATAGAAGGCAAAAAATGGTTCAAAGGAACAGCAAATCCAGTATGAAAAGTAAGTGATAAGAGATATGGATAATTCAGACCACACAAGAGAATCCCCATATAAGGATGAAAAATGAGAGAGAGAAGGGAAGAGAAAGGAGACAGAGGGAGGGAGAAAGAGTATGTGTGTGTGTGTGTGGGGGGGGAGAAACAGAGGGAAGGGAAGGGTAGAGAGAGAAGAGAAAGAGTCACAGACTGAGGACCCAAAGAAATTCAAACAATATATATTTTTTCATAATCCGACATGGATAAAGGCTTTACTAAATGAAGGCATTGCAGAGTATACACAGATTATTAGAGAAACATAGATTGATGGTGTTTGAAGCCCAGTGATTCTTTTATTTCCATGGCACATCTCATAGGCTCCAGGATCTTTGGAAAGTTTGATAACCCACTTGCTAAACTGTAGTGTCTCTGGGAAACCCTTCAGCCGTTCCCTCTAAGGCAGTGGTTCTCAGCCGTCCTAATGCCGCAACCCCTTAATACAGTTCCTCATGTTGTGGTGACCCCCAACCATAAAATTATTTTCGTTGCTACTCTATAACTGTAATTTTGCTACTGTTATAAATCGTAATGTAAATATCTTTTTGTTTTCCAATGGTCTTAGGCGACCCCTGTGAAAGGGTCGTTCGACCCCCAAAGGGGTCGCGACCCACAGGTTGAGAACCGCAGTTCTAAGGTATCATTACTTCTCCCCTGAGGTGCTGCCACTGGTGGGGCTGTAGGCCACAGCTTTTCTACGTGCCCATCACTTAAGTACACTTTCAAGTCTTATATCACCACTTGCTTCTCTCTGGAAACTTTTAAATACACACTTTTCACTTCCATCTCTTGTTTTTTTCTTGAAAGTTTTTTATTGAAGAAACTGGGTCACTTGGCATTACAGAGTTTCTCATAGTCTTCATATTCCAGGTTACATCTCCGTAGTTTCTTTTAAGACATTCTTTGATAGTTGTATTTATTATAAATTGGTACTCTGATCTAGAGCTCTCCTGACCAGTATGTTTGCCAGTAGCGACAAGTAACCATTTGAATAGAAATTTCAGTTATTTAACAATTAATACAAGTAAAACTTTATTTTCTCAGTTATACTAGCTATATTGAAGTGCTCAGTAGCCTCGTGTGGTTAATGGTTGCTGTAATGGACAGTGTAGCTATAGAATACTTCCATCATTGCAAAAAGTTTTACTGGATATCACTAATATCGTGGCTTAATAGGCTTCACATCAACATCCTTTATTTAGTGAAATGACTTACTGGTTTACATTGGAAACTTCTGTTGGGAGAGGTGGTACATAATATTTGTTTACTTTTGGTGATAGTATTAGCCATTGGTAATTATTACCTTGGTCAGCTGTGTCATTAGAGTTTGAAATATGGAAATGTAATGACATTACTTTTATTATGTGTAATTTTTCTGTAATGACAACTTCCTGTGTATCTTTAAATATTGGTTACTCTGAGGAACAGGTAATTGAGAGTGAAAAAGTTATAAGTATTTTATTATTTCCTTTTAGTTACCATTTTCAAAATAATGTTTTAGATTTTCAGAATTCCCCAAGGCAACCAATGAAATACTTTTTGTATCATTATGAAAGCAAGGGTTTAAATATGCGACGCCTTTGAATGAAATGCAGTTACTGTCTTTCTTGGGTACTTCAGACTTTTCATGTTTAGATTGTGAAATCCTCTATAAGTTGGATCCTTATTTTTTTCGTATCATGCAAAAGTCTTTGATAGTTTCCTTATATGACAGAATATTCTAGGACTATGTTATCGTATGGACTTCCTGCCCCAGACCTGACATATGGTTATATCTCTATAAATCCTGGCTCCTTTTTATAGAAATGGGTTTTAGAAATGACAATCATAGTAACTTTTTCTGTTGTCCTTATAAAAATAAAATTCCTGAAACAAAATGACTATATACAAATGATTATATAGTAAAATGACTATATATACAAGCCCGCCCATTTCATTGTGAAGTGAGGGGCCTAGGAATAGAGACAGAACATATACTCAACTTTTTTGATGTCATAACACTAGATGCATCTGAGAAGACAAATTGCAAAGATCAAGGAGGATATAACTTTATAGTGTTTGAATTTTTCAAGAAGAGATGGTGTTTAAACATCTATTTAAACAAATTGACATCTAATGTTAAATAGCTTATTAAATCTTATATTTATAAAAGTATAATTCATTCTTATCTGTTTAATTTGAGGCTTGTTAATAATCAAAATATATATCTACATAAATAACTTTTTAAAATGTTAATGAATTATGCAACTAAATAATATATTCCAGATTACATAGCTTGGAAAAGAAGAAAGAGAGAGAGAGAGAGAGAGAGAGAGAGAGAGAGAGAGAGAGAGAGAGAGAGAGAGAGAGAGA
>NW_017731748.1:735333-744010 GCF_001890085.2 Hipposideros armiger
GAATGGTCATCCTCACCTGGTTTTTGCTGTGGGAGCCCGAATCAATTTCCCTGTCATTCAAATGATAATAATGCGATCCATCTTACAGAGTTGAGATTAACTAACATAACAAATCTAAGACAGCATAGTAACACTTGCACATAGTAATGACAAAACAAATTATTATTGATATTGATACCAAGAAACATAAAAAGGCCATTGATATTTTATTTTATTACATATACTATGAAAAATTGCCTGACTTAAATTGAAAATGACCAAGTAAAAAAAGAATATGTGCATAAAAATAAATATCCTTTTAATGAAGTGGTGTGATCTTTAAAACTTTATAAAATATATGTAAATATTTCACGTTGATTTTTAACGAAGAATATGTTTGGGGAACAGACAAAAATTCATGAAAAAGTTCTGTGCAGTTAATGGGGTCTCCTCTGTGTCAGGTGAGATCAATGTCAGCATCATCCGGGGGACAGGGGCCGTTGCTGTCTTTTCTGTAACTCTGTATTGCTAAAATGAAAAAGTTTCTTCTTCTTTGCTTCATTTTCATGTCAGAGAAATGGACACAACTTTAATATAGTTGAAAATATCACAGGTGGGAGTCATTTTACAAACTGAAACTATACAATTTGTATTTAAGGAATATATTTTTACATATCTTTTTGGTATCTGGTCAATCTAAATAGAAAGAAAATTTCAAAGGGATGTTGATGCTTTGTAAACCTCCTTTAAGTACCTGAGGACAAATCATAAGGAATCATCATTTCTTAAAAATGAACAGATCTCAAACACTAGTTGTGAAATGGGCAATTAGTGATACTGAATTGATGGGCGTAAAAACCAGTGGATAAGGAAAGGAGAGTGGGGTTCAGTGATTGGTTAATGGCTGTAGTACTGAGGTACAGGGTCGGATTCATTAAGCCTAATGGAGAGAAAATGTTTTGATGGGCACTGTAACAGTCTCAAGGTATGAGGCCTTTAATACCTGATATCATCCCTTTTAGATCCTAAAAGAATGCAATAAGTTGTGCTGAGAGCTCATCAAAGAAGTGATGTGTGTATTGGACACCAAAGGCATATGTGCATTATCACCAAGTGGTGTTTCTCCCTTTAACTTCTGACATATTATTTGAAAGCAGTGGTGCCTAACCTTTTAAGCTATTGTTGAAGACACAGAAATATGAAGTTTAAAGAAATTCTATTTCTTCAATAGGCCAACTTTGGCCATTATTTACTTATAACTTAGTAAGGGCCATTTTCTCTAATGTCCTGTTACACTCAGTACCTGTAATGGGGTCTGTTCTTCCACAATCCACCATTCAATTGCGGAAAACACACACTGATGTTTGCAAGAGTTTGCTTAGCCCAGAGTCTTGGGCTATTAACAAGGAGAGGGCAGGTTGAACGGAGGACACCAAACCTTGGGATGTAGGTGATGACATAGGTGATAATTAACCATGTCGGAAGTGGGTTGACATTGTGGCTCACTCAGTTGGAGTCTTTGCTTCCATTTAGTTTCCTGGCTCTCTTTCAACTCTGTTACGGGCTGCATTGTGTCCTCCTAATGCCTTACATGACAGTCCTAACCCCTAGGACCTCAGCATGTGACTGTGGTTGGACAGGGAGCTCATGAATGCAAAATGAGATCATATGGTGGCCCTGAATCCAATATGACGTGTTTTCTTACATGAAGAGAAAGAGGAGTGTACAGACACACACGGGGGCGACCATGTGAAGACGCCAACCCTGATGGCACCTGGGTCTCAGACTTCTAGCCTCCAGAATTATGGGGAATTGAATGTCTGTTGTTTAAGCCACCCAGTCTGTGGTAGTTTGTTACCAGGCCTACGAAACGAGTATGAACTCTGACTCCCTTCTCTCATGGTCAGCTCCCCACCTCAGGAACCTTACTCTCTACCTTCTGACCTTCTTCAGACTCAAGAGCCTCATACTCCTGTTTTATTTCTTGTAATCCAGTAAATCCTATGTGGTCTTTTCAGGAGAGGGTCACCTTCTTCTCTTCCCATTAGCCTTTTGATCACACTATTCCAACCCTCTCTGTAGTGACAGGAAAAAAAAATTTCCTGGTTTATCTTTCGTGTTTTTCGTATTCAACAACAACAAAACCTGAACACAAAAATAGATTATTGAGCACCCATGGCGGGGGTAGTAATACAAGTAGTTAGCAAAACAAGAAAAACTAAAGTGAGTGTGTCTGAAGGAAAAATGTCACTGCACCAAAGACACCATTTTTCCTCTCTCCTGGCTAGAGACTCAAGATCTCACATCTTCTAAGTGACACATTTCCATCTGCTTTAAGTTTCTGTCTGTACACTTGACACAAATAAACAAAATGAAGAAGTACTTTTTTAAAGGGTGTCGTTTATCTGATTGAGCATAATGTTGTCACAGCATTTCTAACATCAAATATCTATTTAAATGGGATGATCAAATTTGGGAATAAGATGCATATGTAATAATTTATCCATTCTTTTATGTACTGTCTGAAAATGATCTTGACTTGTCAGTGACTGATCAGTGGGGATGGCAATGCCCTTTCCTGGGTTGCTGAAGGAAATGCTTTTGACGTGGTTCAAATAGTCCCCCCCCCTCTCTTTGGGGTTCTTTGTTCTATTTATCCTTCCACTTATCTTTTTGTGTTCTTTCCCCCATCGGCCATATTTGGGGGCATGTATGTGTAAGTACCTTCTTTTAGTTTGTATGTTGCATTTTGCTTTTGAAATTGCTCAATCTTCACTGGAAATGTGACCTTATTGGAAAATCTCATCCTGTTCAACAAACTCTGTAAAATGGTTTCCCTGTTTAGCAGGATGATAATAACTTTCATCTTTATGTTTAACTCTGTGGCTCTTTGCTTTACTATTGGCATCCTTTCCATCCTGACACTGTGTACTGCTTACTGTGTGCATGGAAACCAGTTATATGCGCCTCTTGAAGGATGGATTCATTCACCATACAAAGGACTCCTCCATATTGCCATAATATATCGGTTATATTTTAATGCTCTGTCATCCAAAGTCTTGACTTGATGATTTTCAACTGAACCTATGAATGATGTAATGTAAGACATAAAATTACTTATTATATTTTAGTTGTGCATTTATTGTTCTCTTTTCCAACATGAAACCACGAAGGACAAGGATTATGCTTCATTAATTTTTTTTTGAGTCCCTAAATAATAGTAGATATAGAGGGTATCAGTTTCTTTTCCTTCCATACAATTTTTCTATTATAGAATGATTGGCAGTTTTTCTTTTGGAAACCATCCCTCGCCATCTCTCAGCCTCTGCTACTCCTAGTTACTTGCTCCTTAGTCCTGGCCAATCAGAAAACCCCATACCCCTAGTCACAGTAACTGACTCCGTACTGGTTACCTGATCCAATCCATACTATGAGATTTCTTAGCACACCACTTATTTTCATTTCAGCAATTTCAGTCTAAGGAATGAATTCAATCGTTTTAACAGTAAAGAAAATTTGTGTTGCAGGCTCTGTTTTTTTGTGTGTTTTTTTTTTTTTATGAAGACAGGTGAGAAGCTGTTTCACACTGTCTGCTATCATCTCTCAGCTTGATGGTTTCAAATATGCTTTCTAATCAGACTGTATTTTGCATAACTGTCATCTCTTATGCCACTGTGGAGGTTTGGGAGATCAGTCCTTTTATTTTTCCTTTATATTTTGTTTATTCAAATTCATTCAGCTACATTTTAGAAATCAATCTATTTCAAAAGAATTTTTTTCACATTGGTTACTAGTGTTTTTAATTGTGGAGGAAATATGAGAACTATTTACTTCTTAAGTAATCGTTAATAAAACTGGAACAATATTCTCTCAGTGAAATTTCCTCTGATTACTCTAAATAATTTGACTTTCTCTATCAGTCCTACACTTCGGCCTGACTTGGAGACTGCCTGAGGTGGAAACCTGAAGGCAGAGATAGACACGAAATACATCTTTCATATGTTTTAAGATTCCCAGAACACTCCTAGCTGGTGAGTGAGGCTAGTGATAATTTAATTGGTTGTGGATGTGCTTGACTGGTGAGAAGTGGGCACATTAGCAAGTGGTAAGGATGTGCATCAAGCTATCTCCATCCATTTTTTTCTGCTTTATCTCAGAATTTTTCTCAACTGGGTTTTGAAATTGAGAAGACAATGATTTAAAAATATAAGCAGTATGCAAAGGACATTTAAATAAAACTCACAGAAAAAAAAATCAAGTAGTAATTATGAACCAACACTGAATCATGAGTAGTTAAGAAATACAAAGGACTAAAAATGACATGTTTGACTATCAGAAATGGGAAAACAAAGCATGTGATAGCTTTTCATGCTAATAAAGATAGGAAGAAATAGATGCACATGGTCAATGGGAAAGTAACATATTTATCTAAAGACTTTATTTAAAAAGCAGTTAGGCAATACCTTTTAAGTAAAAAAAGATAGCGACATAGATAATTTGATCTAACAAGAATGCCTTTGAGTGACTAATAAATTTTGAGGTTAAAAAGTAGTAGAGATAGTGTAGGATTGATAAATGCAATATTGTTTGCATTTACTAAACCTGAAAATGACCTGTGTATATGCCATCAGGGGAGTGGATGAATTAACTGAAAATTCAAGAGCATAAAATATTAAGGAGCTATTAAATAAGTATTAGGTTTACTATTAATCTTAAGAAATACCCTTAATTTTTATAAACCGTGAAAAAATAAATTATGAAAAACTAATTTGTGTAGCAAAGTAAAAGCGAGTAACAGGTGGTTGGGGGAGCATTTGTGTGAATGTATTCCACTTCGGAGGAATATTTGGAGAGTGATGTAGTGACTCTTAACTTGATTACAAATTATTTCGGTAGACAAAGTGGGATTATCAATCTTTATCACATGTATATTTGCATTATTTTCCTAGTCTGAATGGATATAAGTAAATCTTGTAGTTTGATTAATAGAATTTTAAAAATAAAAACAAAAGGGTTGGCAGTGAACAGACCTTTATGATGAGCTATGCGGTATTAAGGGAATGGGAAGGGAAGTTTAGCAAAGCATTTGATGCCATGCACATCAGTTCACACATTTTCTTATAAGTTCCTGGGAACCTACTGAAGTATTCGACCAGAGAAATAAAGTAATCAGTGAAGTCATTGATCACTCTGAATATGTATGGATATATTGGAGTGGTAAAATAGACACCAGTGAGGCCAGGTGGGAAGCAGGAACAGTTGTTTTCACGGGTGAGGTGCCAAAGACCCTGATTTTCAGTACTGTTTAGTGTCTTATATCAACCACTGTTATTTACTTTGCCAAATTGTGAATCTTTAATTTCTTCAAAATCTACTTTTAGTACTAGAACAATGAACGGCATATTGATATAAGTTTTATTCCAGTCTTCTAATTCAAGTAATTCTTGAATTTTCCTACTATATTGAGCAGAGACAATCATCATCATAATTTTATAAAATAATGCTCAAAAAGAGAAAATTCAGAACCCTGTTACATTGGTCTTTGAAGTTTGTCCATACCGTTCTATAGTAATTCTTTAAAGGAAGATAAATTCAAGCTTATAAAAAAGGAAGAAAGGAGCTGAGCCATTTAATCTTCTTATATTGATAATTGCAGGCTATGGTAATGCTTTACACTTCATGCACCTACTGCTTCCATGTGACTGAGCTTAGACGACCTTAAGTATTTTGTTAAAAATGAAGCTTATATTTTAATAAGTGCCTGTTTTGTGACTGAGATTGCACTTTTATTTTACATTCCATAACCTCTGTATTTAGATTATCAGGTGGCTACTTTAGTCCAATACACATTTGGAATATTCATGTAGCCATTTTTTATACCTTACATGTAGATTGTGTTCAAGGTCAAATGGTTTAATAGTGGAAGCTGTAAAAGATTTTCCATTTGTGGATTTTAATGAGCAAGGATGAAAAATCAATGTTCTCTGAGGATTAGGAAAAGGATTCAGTATGTATGGTATTAGAAAAATCTTACTGATTTGCATATAAAATATAGGACTTAGTTTGGTATTAAAAAGTATATTTTATAAAAAATAATAGAAAATGCGTCCATGCTTATAAATGCAAAAACGGAGAGAGAACATCTGGTGGAGAGAGTAATTATGTCTAAATTCATTCACATTTTCATATCTATATTAAAGAAAACTATTCTCGTAATGGATTTCTCAGAAATATTTGTTTGTGACAGGAATAATGAAGCAAGAAAATGAGTGCATTTTAGAAAGTGAATTTTATCTCTATATTTTAAGGCCTTGAAGAATTTACCACAGATTTCTCTCATATGGAGACACAAGAATCTTAAACTTGTGCCTTTCCACGCCTTCTTTGCTTCCAGGAGAGGGCAACTATCTACCTAATCTCACAGCCGTGAATTCAAGACCTCTTTCAATGGAAACTTACGTAATTCCCTGAGTATTTCTCTTTCATGTCTGTGGAAACTGTGAGGCAGAGTCAGCATCTCTATCCTTGTGACAGGATTATGTTGATTTAGAAATATTGTTGCCAGCCTTTCTTCAGTAAGTTACCCACACACTTAATAAAGCTCATGTTCAGAGCTCCTGTGCAGTCCAGGCCAGCTGCTCAGGCCCACATGAGCATCTTCCCACATAATGCAGGATACCTACGTCCATGACGTGTATGTTCTTAAACCTGATGGAGTTTTCATATGTGTTCCATCTGAGTGAAAGTGTCTTATAGATTTTATGAATGAGCTATTTTGAGAAACTATATATAGTGAAGAGAGGTTCATTTGTAATAACTGAAAGGATAAGTCAACTTCAGAATGAAACATGAAAATAAGTGGGACTTTATTTAAATATATGATATTGAGAAAGATCTGTTGGTCCATTTGAATTTTCTTGCATTCTTATGCCATATTTTTATATTGAGTATATTCACATTAAATAAACACTGCAGATTATATTCAGCTAGAAATTCTTGCATGTCAGATAAGAAAAATACTTGAAAGTTGTGTTGCTTTTTCTGTGTTATTTTAAGACATAACTTAGAAAAAAGTAATATTTCCCACAGTAGGAACAGATTTAGACTATACATTTAATAAGCTCTCAGTAGCATGGGAAAATTTTACTGGTTTTTGTGTTTTATTTTTGTGTAGAAATCCAGCATTTATTTAATTTGTCTAATATGTGTTAAATATAGTTTTATAGATGGACAAGAACAACCGCAAATAAAATGATTCTTGATTTTTAGGAAAAATTTAATTTATGTACCATTTTCATTATAATACATTTTAACCTACCATTTGGCTACTGAAATATACTTTGTTATCTCTTGTAAAAAAATCCAATAAAGTAGCTACAACCAGATAATATGTGATCATCGTGAGCCTCCCAAAATGACAGTTGCACAGTAACTTGATCATGTTACCTATGGAATCAGATCGTTTGTACATTTCTTCTTAATCACAATTAAAGGGGAAGTTGAATATCAGGGCTATGCAGATGCCAGGTGCGTGACATTGTTCCCCTCAACTGTAATATAGCCTGATGGGATTTAAAGAATACGTTGATGATTGATTGATAGATAGATGATAGATAGATAGATAGATAGACAGACAGATAAATGGATGGATAGATAGATGGATGGATAGATAGAGTGGAAAGTAGAAAACTTAGTTTTATTCATAAAACACGTATAGCTACCTGCATTACACATCCTGTTATAATGATAGTTTCACAGAGGCACACTTCTCAGCCTTATTTACCATAACTCTTTGAGTGGGATTTTCACATACCTTCAAGAAAGTGGCATTGGGTACAACTGTTCATTCAGCAGATATTAACTGGGTACGTGCTATGAGTTTGTGAAGCATTTGGTAGGTTTTGAGAGAACAATGGTGATGGCATCTTCCATCAGAAATCTTACATTTCTAAATTTTGTGTGTGGCACTTGGATTGGAAATTCCACAGCCTGGAAATAGTGGTCAACTGTAGAGCATCACCCCAAAATGATCCTCCTTCAGTTTTAAAACAAAAACCATGTGTAACTAGGAAAGGGACAGAATGTCTAAAAGGAACCGACATTACTCAATGCTATTGCGAAGGACAAAGAAAAAAGTCTCATCAAGTGTGCGACCCAGGAAAACATAAAATTTACTTTTAAAAAGCCTTGTGGGAATTATTGGGAATCAAATAACCAACAGAATCTCATTATCCTGAAACCTCTCTTTTAAGTCTGCTTATTTGTTCTCCTCAGTGAATTTCCTGTTAGCTCCCTGTTGCAAAAAATCTCATACTGATTATTTGCCTTGAGAGTAAAATATTGAACTGGAAACATTCTCACAATCTACTCTTGTTCTAAATTGCTGTTGACATTTTTGTAGTTGGCATACATAATTGCCCTAATCTCTTTCTAGACTTCCTAAATGTCCTGCTGGACTAAGCTGAAATTAAAATACATTGACTTTAAATGCTGCTGTGCTTCCTAGCAAGTTTACATTGATACCCATTAGCGCCTGACATAATATATCTGATAAGCTATCAATTCCATCAAATACATTTGACAGTTTTATTTTTGTGACACCATAGAACTATGTTGAAAGGGAATTTTTATGGCCATCTAATTAGAAATAATAATAAATATACTGATGTATGCATTAATTTTTATTCCTTTCTCATAC